>NC_045721.1:28147786-28205969 GCF_009834535.1 Camelus ferus
AAGCCTTCCTGCATTTCCAGACAAACCCCTGCCTTTCCCCGGCAGCCCGAATGAGACACTCGGGGAAGACACAAGGAAGGCTCCTAATAGATCCCAGGTGCTGCAGACCGAGGACGGAACCTCCCCACACTCAGAATTCCGGAGCTCGTCAGAGTGGGTGGGGGATGTTTAGGGCCTCAAACCACGCAGCTTGCCTGTTTTCAAAGCTGTTCCCTGGCAGGGGGAAGTTTCGCTAATTTCCTCCCCTCTCCAGGGGGAGGCACTAAATGCTTCCTGCATTTCCTGCCCATCCCCCGTTTTCCCTGGCAGCCCCACTGGGAGGCACTAGGGGAAGGCCCGCGGATGGCTCCTAGAGATCCCAGGCGTTGCAGACATAGGACGGAACTTCCCCCCACTCAGATTCCGGAAAGCGGCCGAGTGTGTGGGGGAGGTTTGGGGCCGCCCTCCAAGCAACTGCCTGCAGTCACAGGTGTTCCCTGGCAGGGGGAAGTCCGCTAATTACCTCCCCTGTCCGGGGGGAGGCATTACATGCTACCCGCATTACCAGCCCAACCCCCGCTTTCCCTGGCAGCACGCATTAGGAGTCACTCGGGGAAGACACGCGAATGCTCCTCGGAGATCCTAGGCGTTGCAGACAGAGGACGGAACCACCCCATTCTCAGAATTCCCGAACGAGTCTGAGTGGGTGGGGGAGGTTTGGGGACGCCCACCATGCAGCTGCCTGTTGCCACAGCTGTTCCTTGTCAGGGGAAGTTCGCGAAATTCCTCCCCTGTCCAGGGGGGCACTTCATGCTACCTGCATTTCCAGCCCAAACCCGCCATTCAACGGAAGCCCGCCATAGAGGACACTCAGGGAAGACACGCGGAGGGCTCCTAGGAGATCCCAAGAGCTGCAGACAGAAGACGGAACCTCCCCACACTCAGAATTAGGGAATAAGTAGGAGTGGTTGGGGAGGTTGGGGGCGCGCTCCACGCAGCTGCCTGGTGTCACAGCTGTTTCCCTGGCAGGGAGAAGTCCGCTAAATACCTCCCCTGTCCAGGGGGAGGCACTACGAGTTTCCTGCTTTCCAGACCAACCCGCGACTTTCCCCGGCAGCCCGCACTAAGAGCCACTCGGGGAAGACACGCGGAGGGCTCCTAGGAGATCCCAGGTGCTGCATACGGAGGACGGAACCTCCCCACTCTCAGAATTTCGGAACGCAACCGAGTGAGTGGGGAGGTTTGGGACCACCCTCCACTCAGCTGCCTGGTGTCACAGCTGTTACCTGTCTGGGGGAAGTCCGCTAATTACCTCCCCAGACCAGGGGAGGCACTACATCTACCTGCATTTCCAGCACAACCCCGCTTTTCCCCAGCAGCCCGCACTAGGACACACTCGGGGAAATCATGCGGAGGGCTCCTAGAAGATCCCACGCGCTGCAGACAGAAGATGGAACCTCCCCACCTCAGATATCCGGAATAAGTAGGAGCAGTTTGGGGAGGTTTGGGGCGCCCCCTCCACGCAGCTGCCTGGTGTCACAGCTGTTCCTTTGCAGGGGAAGTCTGCTAAATTCCTCCGCTGTCCAGGGGGAGGCACTACATGCTACCTTTATTTCCAGCCCAACCACCACTTTAACGCAGCCCGCCCTAGGAGACACTCAGGAAAACGTGGAGGACTCCTAGTAGATCCCAAGAGCTGTAGACAGAAGGCGGAACCTCCCCACTCAGAATTACGGAATAAGTAGGATGGTTTGGGGAGGTTTGGGGGCGCCCTCCACGCATCTGCCCTTTGTCACAGCTGTTCCCTGGCAGGGGAAGTCCGCTAATTACCTCCCGAGTCCAGGGTGATGTACTAGATGCTACCTGCATTTCCAGCCCAACCCCACCTTTCCCCGGCAGCCCGCACTAGGATCCACTCGGGGAAGACACGAGGAAGGCTCCTAGGAGATCCCAGGCGCTGCAGACAGAGGACGGAACCTCCCCACACTCAGAATTATGGAACAATTACAAGTGGTTGGGGGAGGTTTGGGACCGCCCTCCACTCAGCTGCCTGGTGTCACAGCTGTTCCCTGTCTGGGGGAAGTCCGCTAATTACTTCCCCAGACCAGGGGATTCACTACATGCTACCTGCATTTCCAGCCAAACCACCGCCTTTCCCCGGAAGCCCACACTAGAGACACTCGGGAAAGACACTCGGAGGAATCTTAGGAGATCCCAGGCGCTGCAGGCAGAGGACGGAACCTCCACAAACTCAGAATTACGGAACACGTACGAGAGGGTTCGGGAGGTTTTGGGCGCACTCCACGCAGCTGCCTGGTGTCACACTGTTCCCTGGCAGGGGGAAGTCCGCTAATTACCTCTCCTGTACAGGGGGTAGCACTACATGGTTCCTGCATTCCAGCACACCCCCACTTTTCACCGGCAGCCCGCACTAGGACCACTCGGGGAAATCATGCGGAGGGCTCCAGTAGATCCCACGCGCTGCAGACAGAGGATGGAACCTCCCCACACTCAGATATCCGGAATAAGTTGGAGAGTTTTGGGGAGGTTTGGGGCCGACCTCCAGGCAGCTGCCTGGTGTCATAGCTGTTCTTTGCAGGGGGAAGTCCGCTAAATTCCTCCGCTGTCCAAGGGAGGCACTACATGCTACCTTCATTTCCAGCCCAACCCCCACCTTTCAACGGCAGCCCGCCCTAGGAGACACTCAGGGAAGACACGTGGAGGGCTCCTAGTTGATCCCAAGAGCTGCAGACAGAGGACGGAACCTCCCCACACTCAGATTTCCGAAACGCGTCCGAGTGGTTGGGGGAGGATTGGGTCCGACCACCACGCAGCTGCCTTGTGTCACAGCTGTTCCCTGTCTGGGGGAAGTCCGCTAATTACCTCCCCTGTCCAGGGTGAGGAACTAGATGCTACCTGCATTTCCAGCCCAACCCCCGCGTTTCCCGGGCAGCCCACACTAGGAGACACTCGGGGAAGACACGCGGAGGGCTCCTAGAAGATCCCAGGTGCTGCAGACAGAGGACGGAACCTCCCAACTCAGAAAATCCGGAACGCGGCCCGAATGGGTGGGGGAGGTTTGGGGCCGCCCTCCACGCACCTGCTTTGTGTCAGAGCTGTTCCCTGTCAGGGGGAAGTCCGCTAATTACCTCCCCTGTCAAGGGGGAGGCACTAGATGCTACCTGCTTTTCCAGCCCAAAACCCCGCATTTCCCCGGCAGCCCGCACAAGGAAACACTCAGGGAAGACACGCGGAATGCTCCTAGGAGATCCCAAGAGCTGCAGACAGAGGACAGAACCTCCCACACTCAGAATTACGGAATAAGTAGGAGTGGTCTGGGAGTTTTGGGGGCGCCCTCCACGTAGCTGCCTGGTGTCACACTTGTTCCCTGGCAGGGGAAGTCCGCTAATTACCTCATCATTCCAGGGGGAGGCACTAGATGCTACCTGCATTTCCAGAACAACCCCCGCCTTTCCTCGGCTGCCCGCACTAGAGAAACTCGTTGAAGACACGCCGAGGGCTCCTAGGAGATCCCAGGTGCTGCAGACAGAGGACGGAACTTCCCACACTCAGAGTTACGGAACGCGGCCGAGTGGGTGGGGTAGGATTGGAGCCGCCCTCCACGCATCTGCCTGTTGTCACAGCTGTTACCTGTCAGGGGAAGTCCGCTAATTACCTCCATTTTCCAGGGGGAAGCACTACATTTTTCCTGCATTTCCAGCCCTACCCCTGCCTTTCCCCGGCAGCCCGCAATAGGAGTCACTCGGGGAAGACACGCGGAGGCTCCTAGGAGATCCCAGGGGATGCAGACCGAGGACGGAACCTCCACACACTAGAATTCTGGAACGCGGCCGAGTGGGTAGGGGAGGTTTGGGGCCGCCCTCCACGCAGCTGCCTGTTGTCACAGCTATTCCCAGTCAGGGGAATTCCGCTAAATACCTCCCGTGTCCAGGGGGAGGCACTACATGCTACCTGCATTTACAGCCCATCCCCCGAATTTCCCATGGAGCCCGCACTAGGAAACAATCGGGAAAATACGCGGATTTCTCCTAGGAGATCCCATGCTCAGACAGAGACGGAACCTCCCACACTCAGAATTCCGGAACGCGGCCGAGTGGGTGGGGGAGGTTTAAGCCGCCCTCCACGCAGCTGCCTGGTGTCACAGCTGTTCCCTGGCAGGGGAAGTCCGCTAATTACCTTCCCAGTCCAGGGTGAGGTACTAGATGCTACCTGCATTTCCAGCCTAAACCCGCTTTTCAACGGAAGCCCGCCATAGAGGACACTCAGGGAAGACACGCGGAGGGCTCCTAGGAGATCCCAAGAGCTGCAGACAGAAGACGGAACCTCCCCACACTCAGAATTAGGGAATAAGTAGGAGTGGTTTGGGGATGTTTGGGGGCGCCCTCCACGCAGCTGCCTGGTGTCACAGCTGTTCCCTGGCAGGGGGAAGTCCGCTAAATACCTCCCCTGTCCAGGGGGAGGCACTACGAGTTTCCTGCATTTCCAGACAAACCCCCGACTTTCCCCGGCAGCCCGCACTAAGATCCACTCGGGGAAGACACGCGGAGGGCTCCTAGGAGATCCCAGGCGCTGCATACGGAGGACGGAACCTCCCCACACTCAGAATTCCCGGAACGCAACCAAGTGAGTGGGGGAGGTTTGGGACCGCCCTCCACTAAGCTGCCTGGTGTCACAGCTGTTACCTGTCTGGGGGAGGTCCGCTAATTACCTCCCCAGACCAGGGGAAGGCACTACATGCTACCTGCATTTCCAGCACAAACCCCGCTTTTCCCCGCCGCCCGCACTAGGACACACTCGGGGAAAACATGCGGGATCCTAGAAGATCCCAACGCGTGCAGACAGAAGATGGAAACTCCCCACAATCATATCCGGAATAAGTAGGAGCAGTTGGGGAGGTTTGGGGCCGCCCTTAACGCAGCTGCCTGGTGTCACAGCTGTTCCTTTGCAGGGGGAAGTCCGCTAAATTCCTCCGCTGTCCAGGGGGAGGCCTACATGCTACCTTCATTTCCAGCCCAACCCCCAACTTTCAACGGAAGCCCGCCCTAGGAGACACTCAGGGAAGACACGTGGAGGACTCCTAGTAGATCCCAAGAGCTGTAGACAGAAGGCGGAACCTCCCCACACTCAGAATTACGGAATAAGTAGGAGTGGTTTGGGGAGGTTTGGGCGCCCTCCACGCAGCTGCCCTTTGTCACGCTGTTCCCTGGCAGGGGAAGTCCGCTAATTACCTCCCGAGTCCAGGGTGATGACTAGATGCTACCTGCATTTCCAGCCCACCCCCACCTTTCCCGGCAGCCCGCACTAGGATCCACTCGGGAAGAACGAGAAGGCTCCTAGGAGATCCCGGCGCTGCAGACAGAAGACAGTGAACCTTCCCCACACTCAGATTAGGGAATAAGTAGAGTGGTTTGGGGATGTTGAGGGCGCCCTCCACTCAGCTGCCTGGTGTCACGCTGTTCCCTGTCTGGGGAAGTCCGCTAATACTTCCCCAGACCAGGGGGTTCACTACATGCACCTGCATTTCCAGCCAAACCACCGCCTTTCCCCGGAAGCCCACACTAGAGACACTCGGGAAAGACAGCGGAGGAATCTTAGGAAATCCCAGGCGCTGCAGGCAGAGGACGGAACCTCCACAAACTCAGAATTACGGAACACGTACGAGAGGGTTCGGGAGGTTTTGGGCGCACTCCACGCAGCTGCCTGGTGTCACACCTGTTCCCTGGCAGGGGGAAGTCCGCTAATTACCTCTCCTGTACAGGGGGTAGCACTACATGGTTCCTGCATTTCCAGCACACCCCCACTTTTCACCGGCAGCCCGCACTAGGACACACTCGGGGAAATCATGCGGAGGGCTCCTAGTAGATCCCACGCGCTGCAGACAGAGGATGGAACCTCCCCACACTCAGATATCCGGAATAAGTTGGAGAGTTTTGGGGAGGTTTGGGGCCGACCTCCAGGCAGCTGCCTGGTGTCATAGCTGTTCTTTGCAGGGGGAAGTCCGCTAAATTCCTCCGCTGTCCAAGGGGAGGCACTACATGCTACCTTCATTTCCAGCCCAACCCCCACCTTTCAACGGCAGCCCGCCCTAGGAGACACTCAGGGAAGACACGTGGAGGGCTCCTAGTTGATCCCAAGAGCTGCAGACAGAGGACGGAACCTCCCCACACTCAGATTTCCGAAACGCGTCCGAGTGGTTGGGGGAGGATTGGGTCCGACCACCACGCAGCTGCCTTTGTGTCACAGCTGTTCCTGTCTGGGGGAAGTCCGCTAATTACCTCCCCTGTCCAGGGTGAGGAACTAGATGCTACCTGCATTTCCCAGCCCAACCCCCGCGTTTCCCGGGCAGCCCACACTAGGAGACACTCGGGGAAGACACGCGGAGGGCTCCTAGGAATCCCAGGTTGCTGCAGACAGAGGACGGAACCTCCCAACTCAGAAATCCGGAACGCGGCCGAATGGGTGGGGGAGGTTTGGGGCCCGCCCTCCACGCACCTGCTTTGTGTCAGAGCTGTTTCCCTGTCAGGGGGAAGTCCGCTAATTACCTCCCCTGTCAAGGGGGAGGCACTAGATGCTACCTGCTTTTCCAGCCCAAAACCCCGCATTTCCCCGGCAGCCCGCACAAGGAAACACTCAGGGAAGACACGCGGAATGCTCCTAGGAGATCCCAAGAGCTGCAGACAGAGGACAGAACCTCCCCCACACTCAGAATTACGGAATAAGTAGGAGTGGTCTGGGGAGTTTGGGGGCGCCCTCCACGTAGCTGCCTGGTGTCACACTTGTTCCCTGCAGGGGGAAGTCCGCTAATTACCTCATCATTCCAGGGGGAGGCACTAGATTGCTACCCTGCATTTCAGAACAACCCCCGCCTTTCCTCGGCTGCCCGCACTAGAGAAACTCGTTGAAGACACGCCGAGGGCTCCTAGGAGATCCAGGTGCTGCAGACAGAGGACGGAACTTCCCCACACTCAGAGTTACGGAACGCGGCCGAGTGGGTGGGGTAGGATTGGAGCCGCCCTCCACGCATCTGCCTGTTGTCACAGCTGTTACCTGTCAGGGGGAAGTCCGCTAATTACCTCCATTTTCCAGGGGGAAGCACTACATTTTTCCTGCATTTCCAGCCCTACCCCTGCCTTTCCCCGGCAGCCCGCAATAGGAGTCACTCGGGGAAGACACGCGAAGGCTCCTAGGAGATCCCAGGGGATGCAGACCGAGGACGGAACCTCCACACACTCAGAATTCTGGAACGGCGGGCCGAGTGGGTAGGGGAGGTTTGGGGCCGCCCTCCACCGCAGCTGCCTGTTGTCACAGCTATTCCCAGTCAGGGGAATTCCGCTAAATACCTCCCGTGTCCAGGGGGAAGGCACTACATGCTACCTGCATTTACAGCCCATCCCCCGAATTTCCCATGGAGCCCGCACTAGGAAACAATCGGGAAAATACGCGGATTTCTCCTAGGAGATCCCATGCGCTGCAGACAGAGGACGGAAACCATCCCCACACTCAGAATTCCGGAACGCGGCCGAGTGGGTGGGGGAGGTTTAAGGCCGCCCTCCACGCAGCTGCCTGGTGTCACAGCTGTTCCCTGGCAGGGGGAAGTCCGCTAATTACCTTCCCAGTCCAGGGTGAGGTACTAGATGCTACCCTGCATTTCCAGCCTAAACCCGCTTTTCAACGGAAGCCCGCCATAGAGGACACTCAGGGAAGACACGCGGAGGGCTCCTAGGAGATCCCAAGAGCTGCAGACAGAAGACGGAACCTCCCCACACTCAGAATTAGGGAATAAGTAGGAGTGGTTTGGGGATGTTTTGGGGGCGCCCTCCACGCAGCTGCCTGGTGTCACAGCTGTTCCCTGGCAGGGGGAAGTCCGCTAAATACCTCCCCTGTCCAGGGGGAGGCACTACGAGTTTCCTGCATTTCCAGACAAACCCCCGACTTTCCCCGGCCGCCCGCACTAAGAGCCACTCGGGGAAGACACGCGGAGGGCTCCTAGGAGATCCCAGGCGCTGCATACGGAGGACGGAACCTCCCCACACTCAGAATTCCGGAACGCAACCGAGTGAGTGGGGGAGGTTTGGGGACCGCCCTCCACTAAGCTGCCTGGTGTCACAGCTGTTACCCTGTCTGGGGGAGGTCCGCTAATTACCTCCCAGACCAGGGGAAGGCACTACATGCTACCTGCATTTCCAGCACAAACCCCGCTTTTCCCCGGCAGCCCGCACTAGGACACACTCGGGGAAAACATGCGGAGGGATCCTAGAAGATCCCACCGCGCTGCAGACCGAAGATGGAAACTCCCCACAATCAGATATCCGGAATAAGTAGGAGCAGTTTGGGGAGGTTTGGGGCCGCCCTTAACGCAGCTGCCTGGTGTCACAGCGTTCTTTGCAGGGGGAAGTCCGCTAAAATTCCTCCGCTGTCCAGGGGGAGGCCTACATGCTACCTTCATTTCCAGCCCAACCCCCAACTTTCAACGGAAGCCCGCCCTAGGAGACACTCAGGGAAGACACGTGGAGGACTCCTAGTAGATCCCAAGAAGCTGGTAGACAGAAGGCGGAACCTCCCCACACTCAGAATTACGGAATAAGTAGGAGTGGTTTGGGGAGGTTTGGGGGCGCCCTCCACGCAGCTGCCCTTTGTCACAGCTGTTCCCTGGCAGGGGGAAGTCCGCTAATTACCTTCCCGAGTCCAGGGTGATGTACTAGATGCTACCTGCATTTCCAGCCCAACCCCCACCTTTCCCCGGCAGCCCGCACTAGGAATCCACTCGGGGAAAGACACGAGGAAGGCTCCTAGGAGATCCCAGGCGCTGCAGACAGAGGACGGAACCTCCCCACACTCAGAATTATGGAACAATTACAAGTGGTTGGGGGAGGTTTGGGACCGCCCTCCACTCAGCTGCCTGGTGTCACAGCTGTTCCCTGTCTGGGGGAAGTCCGCTAATTACTTCCCCAGACCAGGGGGATTCACTACATGCTACCTGCATTTCCAGCCAAACCACCGCCTTCCCCGGAAGCCCACACTAGAGACACTCGGGAAAGACACGCGGAGGAATCTTAGGAGATCCCAGGCGCTGCAGGCAGAGGACGGAACCTCCACAAACTCAGAATTACGGAACACGTACGAGAGGGTTCGGGAGGTTTGGGGCGCACTCCACGCAGCTGCCTGGTGTCACACCTGTTCCCTGGCAGGGGGAAGTCCGCTAATTACCTCTCCTGTACAGGGGGTAGCACTACATGGTTCCTGCATTTCCAGCACACCCCCACTTTTTCACCGGCACGCCCGCACTAGGACACACTCGGGGAAATCATGCGGAGGGCTCCTAGTAGATCCCACGCGCTGCAGACAGAGGATGGAACCTCCCCACACTCAGATATCCGGAATAAGTTGGAGAGTTATTGGGGAGGTTTGGGGCCAGACCTCCAGGCAGCTGCCTGGTGTCATAGCTGTTCTTTGCAGGGGGAAGTCCGCTAAATTCCTCCGCTGTCCAAGGGGAGGCACTACATGCTACCTTCATTTCCAGCCCAACCCCCACCTTTCAACGGCAGCCCGCCCTAGGAGACACTCAGGGAAGACACGTGGAGGGCTCCTAGTTGATCCCAAGAGCTGCAGACAGAGGACGGAACCTCCCCACACTCAGATTTCCGAAACGCGTCCGAGTGGTTGGGGGAGGATTGGGTCCGACCACCACGCAGCTGCCTTGTGTCACAGCTGTTCCCTGTCTGGGGGAAGTCCGCTAATTACCTCCCCTGTCCAGGGTGAGGAACTAGATGCTACCTGCATTTCCAGCCCAACCCCCGCGTTTCCCGGGCATCCCACACTAGGAGACACTCGGGGAAGACACGCGGAGGGCTCCTAGGAATCCCAGGTGCTGCAGACATAGGACGGAACCTCCCAACTCAGAAATCCGGAACGCGGCCGAATGGGTGGGGGAGGTTTGGGGCCGCCCTCCACGCACCTGCTTTGTGTCAGAGCTGTTCCCTGTCAGGGGGAAGTCCGCTAATTACCCTCCCCTGTCAAGGGGGAGGCACTAGATGCTACCTGCTTTTCCAGCCCAAACCCCGCATTTCCCCGGCAGCCCGCACAAGGAAACACTCAGGGAAGACACGCGGAATGCTCCTAGGAGATCCCAAGAGCTGCAGACAGAGGACAGAACCTCCCCACACTCAGAATTACGGAATAAGTAGGAGTGGTCTGGGGAGTTTTGGGGGCGCCCTCCACGTAGCTGCCTGGTGTCACACTTGTTCCCTGGCAGGGGGAAGTCCGCTAATTACCTCATCATTCAGGGGGAGGCACTAGATGCTACCTGCATTTCCAGAACAACCCCCGCCTTTCCTCGGCTGCCCGCACTAGAGAAACTCGTTGAAGACACGCCGAGGGCTCCTAGGAGATCCCAGGTGCTGCAGACAGAGGACGGAACTTCCCCACACTCAGAGTTACGGAACGCGGCCGAGTGGGTGGGGTAGGATTGGAGCCGCCCTCCACGCATCTGCCTGTTGTCACAGCTGTTACCTGTCAGGGGGAAGTCCGCTAATTACCTCCATTTTCCAGGGGGAAGCACTACATTTTCCTGCATTTCCAGCCCTACCCCTGCCTTTCCCCGGCAGCCCGCAATAGGAGTCACTCGGGGGAAGACACGCGGAAGGCTCCTAGGAGATCCCAGGGGATGCAGACCGAGGACGGAACCTCCACACACTCAGAATTCTGGAACGCGGCCGAGTGGGTAGGGGAGGTTTGGGGCCGCCCTCCACGCAGCTCTGCCTGTTGTCACAGCTATTCCCAGTCAGGGGAATTCCGCTAAATACCTCCCGTGTCCAGGGGGAGGCACTACATGCTACCTGCATTTACAGCCCATCCCCCGAATTCCCATGGAGCCCGCACTAGGAACAATCGGGAAAATACGCGGATTTCTCCTAGGAGATCCCATGCGCGCAGACAGAGGACGGAACCTCCCCACACTCAGAATTCCGGAACGCGGCCGAGTGGGTGGGGGAGGTTTAAGGCCGCCCTCCACGCAGCTGCCTGGTGTCACAGCTGTTCCCTGGCAGGGGGAAGTCCGCTAATTACCTTCCCAGTCCAGGGTGAGGTACTAGATGCTACCTGCATTCCAGCCTAACCCGCTTTTCAACGGAAGGCCCTCCATAGAGGACACTCAGGGAAGACACGCGGAGGGCTCCTAGGAGATCCCAAGAGCTGCAGACAGAAGACGGAACCTCCCCACACTCAGAATTAGGGAATAAGTAGGAGTGGTTTGGGGATGTTTGGGGCGCCCTCCACGCAGCTGCCTGGTGTCACAGCTGTTCCCTGGCAGGGGGAAGTCCGCCTAAATACCTCCCCTGTCAGGGGGAGGCACTACGAGTTTCCTGCATTTCCAGACAAACCCCCGACTTTTCCCCGGCAGCCCGCACTAAGAGCCACTCGGGGAAGACCCGCGGAGGGCTCCTAGGAGATCCCAGGCGCTGCATACGGAGGACGGAACCTCCCCACACTCAGAATTCCGGAACGCAACCGAGGGAGTGGGGGAGGTTTGGGACCGCCCTCCACTAAGCTGCCTGGTGTCACAGCTGTTACCTGTCTGGGGAGGTCCGCTAATTACCTCCCCAGACCAGGGGAAGGCACTACATGCTACCCTGCATTTCCAGCACAAACCCCGCTTTTCCCCGGCAGCCCGCACTAGGACACACTCGGGGAAAACATGCGGAGGGATCCTAGAAGATCCCACGCGCTGCAGACAGAAGATGGAAACTCCCCACAATCAGATATCCGGAATAAGTAGGAGCAGTTTGGGAGGTTTGGGCCGCCTTAACGCAGCTGCCTGGTGTCACAGCTGTTCCTTTGCAGGGGAAGTCCGCTAAATTCCTCCGCTGTCCAGGGGGAGGCCTACATGCTACCTTCATTTCCAGCCCAACCCCCAACTTTCAACGGAAGCCCGCCCTAGGAGACACTCAGGGAAGACACGTGGAGGACTCCTAGTAGATCCCAAGAGCTGTAGACAGAAGGCGGAACCTCCCCACACTCAGAATTACGGAATAAGTAGGAGTGGTTTGGGGAGGTTTGGGGGGCGCCCTCCACGCAGCTGCCCTTTGTCACAGCTGTTCCCTGG
Source organism: Camelus ferus (assembly GCF_009834535.1). Lineage (NCBI taxonomy): Eukaryota > Metazoa > Chordata > Mammalia > Artiodactyla > Camelidae > Camelus > Camelus ferus. The sequence continues at coordinate 28,159,887 of NC_045721.1, forward strand.
CAGGGGGAAGTCCCGCTAATTACCTCCCGAGTCCAGGGTGATGTACTAGATGCTACCTGCATTTCCAGCCCAACCCCCACCTTTCCCCGGCAGCCCGCACTAGGATCCACTCGGGGAAGACACGAGGAAGGCTCCTAGGAGATCCCAGGCGCTGCAGACAGAGGACGGAACCTCCCCACACTCAGAATTATGGAACAATTACAAGTGGTTGGGGGAGGTTTGGGACCGCCCTCCACTCAGCTGCCTGGTGTCACAGCTGTTTCCCTGTCTGGGGGAAGTCCGCTAATTACTTCCCCAGACCAGGGGGATTCACTACATGCTACCTGCATTTCCAGCCAAACCACCGCCTTTCCCCGGAAGCCCACACTAGAGACACTCGGGAAAGACACGCGGAGGAATCTTAGGAGATCCCAGGCGCTGCAGGCAGAGGACGGAACCTCCACAAACTCAGAATTACGGAACACGTACGAGAGGGTTCGGGAGGTTTTGGGCGCACTCCACGCAGCTGCCCTGGTGTCACACCTGTTCCCTGGCAGGGGGAAGTCCGCTAATTACCTCTCCTGTACAGGGGGTAGCACTACATGGTTCCTGCATTTCCAGCACACCCCCACTTTTCACCGGCAGCCCGCACTAGGACACACTCGGGGAAATCATGCGGAGGGCTCCTAGTAGATCCCACGCGCTGCAGACAGAGGATGGACCTCCCCACACTCAGATATCCGGAATAAGTTGGAGAGTTTTGGGGAGGTTTGGGGCCGACCTCCAGGCAGCTGCCTGGTGTCATAGCTGTTCTTTGCAGGGGGAAGTCCGCTAAATTCCTCCGCTGTCCAAGGGGAGGCACTACATGCTACCTTCATTTCCAGCCCAACCCCCACCTTTCAACGGCAGCCCGCCCTAGGAGACACTCAGGGAAGACACGTGGAGGGCTCCTAGTTGATCCCAAGAGCTGCAGACAGAGGACGGAACCTCCCCACACTCAGATTTCCGAAACGCGTCCGAGTGGTTGGGGAGGATTGGGGTCCGACCACCACGCAGCTGCCCTTGTGTCACAGCTGTTCCCTGTCTGGGGGAAGTCCGCTAATTACCTCCCCTGTCCAGGGTGAGGAACTAGATGCTACCTGCATTTCCAGCCCCAACCCCCGCGTTTCCCGGGCAGCCCACACTAGGAGACACTCGGGGAAGACACGCGGAGGGCTCCTAGGAGATCCCAGGTTGCTGCAGACAGAGGACGGAACCTCCCAACTCAGAAATCCGGAACGCGGCCGAATGGTGGGGGAGGGTTTGGGGGCCGCCCCTCCACGCACCTGCTTTGTGTCAGAGCTGTTCCCTGTCAGGGGGAAGTCCGCTAATTAACCTCCCCTGTCCAAGGGGGAGGCACTAGATGCTACCTGCTTTCCAGCCCAAAACCCCGCATTTCCCCGGCAGCCCGCACAAGGAAACACTCAGGGAAGACACGCGGAATGCTCCTAGGAGATCCCAAGAGCTGCAGACAGAGGACAGAACCTCCCCACACTCAGAATACGGAATAAGTAGGAGTGGTCTGGGGAGTTTTGGGGGCGCCCTCCACGTAGCTGCCTGGTGTCACACTTGTTCCCTGGCAGGGGGAAGTCCGCTAATTACCTCATCATTCCAGGGGGAGGCACTAGATGCTACCTGCATTTCCAGAACAACCCCCGCCTTTCCTCGGCTGCCCGCACTAGAGAAACTCGTTGAAGACACGCCGAGGGCTCCTAGGAGATCCCAGGTGCTGCAGACAGAGGACGGAACTTCCCCACACTCAGAGTTACGGAACGCGGCCGAGTGGGGGTGGGGTAGGATTGGAGCCGCCCTCCACGCATCTGCCTGTTGTCACAGCTGTTACCTGTCAGGGGGAAGTCCGCTAATTACCTCCATTTTCCAGGGGGAAGCACTACATTTTTCCTGCATTTCCAGCCCTACCCCTGCCTTTCCCCGGCAGCCCGCAATAGGAGTCACTCGGGGAAGACACGCGGAAGGCTCCTAGGAGATCCCAGGGGATGCAGACCGAGGACGGAACCTCCACACACTCAGAATTCTGGAACGCGGCCGAGTGGGTAGGGGAGGTTTGGGGCCGCCCTCCACGCAGCTGCCTGTTGTCACAGCTATTCCCAGTCAGGGGAATTCCGCTAAATACCTCCCGTGTCCAGGGGGAGGCACTACATGCTACCCTGCATTTACAGCCCATCCCCCGAATTTCCCATGGAGCCCGCACTAGGAAACAATCGGGAAAATACGCGGATTTCTCCTAGGAGATCCCATGCGCTGCAGACAGAGGACGGAACCTCCCCACACTCAGAATTCCGGAACGCGGCCGAGTGGGTGGGGGAGGTTTAAGGGCCGCCCTCCACGCAGCTGCCTGGTGTCACAGCTGTTCCCTGGCAGGGGGAAGTCCGCTAATTACCTTCCCAGTCCAGGGTGAGGTACTAGATGCTACCTGCATTTCCAGCCTAAACCCGCTTTTCACGGAAGCCCGCCATAGAGGACACTCAGGGAAGACACGCGGAGGGCTCCTAGGAGATCCCAAGAGCTGCAGACAGAAGACGGAACCTCCCCACACTCAGAATTAGGGAATAAGTAGGAGTGGTTTGGGGATGTTTGGGGGCGCCCTCCACGCAGCTGCCTGGTGTCACAGCTGTTCCCTGGCAGGGGGAAGTCCGCTAAATACCTCCCCTGTCCAGGGGGAGGCACTACGAGTTTCCTGCATTTCCAGACAAACCCCCGACTTTCCCCGGCAGCCCGCACTAAGAGCCACTCGGGGAAGACACGCGGAGGGCTCCTAGGAGATCCCAGGCGCTGCATACGGAGGACGGAACCTCCCCACACTCAGAATTCCGGAACGCAACCGAGTGAGTGGGGGAGGTTTGGGACCGCCCTCCACTAAGCTGCCTGGTGTCACAGCTGTTACCTGTCTGGGGGAGGTCCGCTAATTACCTCCCCAGACCAGGGGAAGGCACTACATGCTACCTGCATTTCCAGCACAAACCCCGCTTTTCCCCGGCAGCCCGCACTAGGACACACTCGGGGAAAACATGCGGAGGGATCCTAGAAGATCCCACGCGCTGCAGACAGAAGATGGAAACTCCCCACAATCAGATATCCGGAATAAGTAGGAGCAGTTGGGGAGGTTTGGGGCCGCCCTTAACGCAGCTGCCTGGTGTCACAGCTGTTCCTTTGCAGGGGGAAGTCCGCTAAATTCCTCCGCTGTCCAGGGGGAGGCCTACATGCTACCTTCATTTCCAGCCCAACCCCAACTTTCAACGGAAGCCCGCCCTAGGAGACACTCAGGGAAGACACGTGGAGGACTCCTAGTAGATCCCAAGAGCTGTAGACAGAAGGCGGAACCTCCCCACACTCAGAATTACGGAATAAGTAGGAGTGGTTTGGGGAGGTTTGGGGGCGCCCTCCACGCAGCTGCCCTTTGTCACAGCTGTTCCCTGGCAGGGGGAAGTCCGCTAATTACCTCCCGAGTCCAGGGTGATGTACTAGATGCTACCTGCATTTCCAGCCCAACCCCCACCTTTCCCCAGCAGCCCGCACTAGGATCCACTCGGGGAAGACACGAGGAAGGCTCCTAGGAGATCCCAGGCGCTGCAGACAGAGGACGGAACCTCCCCACACTCAGAATTATGGAACAATTACAAGTGGTTGGGGGAGGTTTGGGACCGCCCTCCACTCAGCTGCCTGGTGTCACAGCTGTTCCCTGTCTGGGGGAAGTCCGCTAATTACTTCCCCAGACCAGGGGGATTCACTACATGCTACCTGCATTTCCAGCCAAACCACCGCCTTTCCCCGGAAAGCCCACACTAGAGACACTCGGGAAAGACACGCGGAGGAATCTTAGGAGATCCCAGGCGCTGCAGGCAGAGGACGGAACCTCCACAAACTCAGAATTACGGAACACGTACGAGAGGGTTCGGGAGGTTTTGGGCGCACTCCACGCAGCTGCCTGGTGTCACACCTGTTCCCTGGCAGGGGGAAGTCCGCTAATTACCTCTCCTGTACAGGGGGTAGCACTACATGGTTCCTGCATTTCCAGCACACCCCCACTTTTCACCGGCAGCCCGCACTAGGACACACTCGGGGAAATCATGCGGAGGGCTCCTAGTAGATCCCACGCGCTGCAGACAGAGGATGGAACCTCCCCACACTCAGATATCCGGAATAAGTTGGAGAGTTTTGGGGAGGTTTGGGGCCCGACCTCCAGGCAGCTGCCTGGTGTCATAGCTGTTCTTGCAGGGGAAGTCCGCTAAATTCCTCCGCTGTCCAAGGGGAGGCACTACATGCTACCTTCATTTCCAGCCCAACCCCCACCTTTCAACGGCAGCCCGCCCTAGGAGACACTCAGGGAAGACACGTGGAGGGCTCCTAGTTGATCCCAAGAGCTGCAGACAGAGGACGGAACCTCCCCACACTCAGATTTCCGAAACGCGTCCGAGTGGTTGGGGGAGGATTGGGTCCGACCACCACGCAGCTGCCTTGTGTCACAGCTGTTCCCTGTCTGGGGGAAGTCCGCTAATTACCTCCCCTGTCCAGGGTGAGGAACTAGATGCTACCTGCATTTCCAGCCCAACCCCCGCGTTTCCCGGGCAGCCCACACTAGGAGACACTCGGGGAAGACACGCGGAGGGCTCCTAGGAGATCCCAGGTGCTGCAGACAGAGGACGGAACCTCCCAACTCAGAAATCCGGAACGCGGCCGAATGGGTGGGGGAGGTTTGGGGCCGCCCTCCACGCACCTGCTTTGTGTCAGAGCTGTTCCCTGTCAGGGGGAAGTCCGCTAATTACCTCCCCTGTCAAGGGGGAGGCACTAGATGCTACCTGCTTTTCCAGCCCAAAACCCCGCATTTCCCCGGCAGCCCGCACAAGGAAACACTCAGGGAAGACACGCGGAATGCTCCTAGGAGATCCCAAGAGCTGCAGACAGAGGACAGAACCTCCCCACACTCAGAATTACGGAATAAGTAGGAGTGGTCTGGGGAGTTTTGGGGGCGCCCTCCACATAGCTGCCTGGTGTCACACTTGTTCCCTGGCAGGGGGAAGTCCGCTAATTACCTCATCATTCCAGGGGGAGGCACTAGATGCTACCTGCATTTCCAGAACAACCCCCGCCTTTCCTCGGCTGCCCGCACTAGAGAAACTCGTTGAAGACACGTCGAGGGCTCCTAGGAGATCCCAGGTGCTGCAGACAGAGGACGGAACTTCCCCACACTCAGAGTTACGGAACGCGGCCGAGTGGGTGGGGTAGGATTGGAGCCGCCCTCCACGCATCTGCCTGTTGTCACAGCTGTTACCTGTCAGGGGGAAGTCCGCTAATTACCTCCATTTTCCAGGGGGAAGCACTACATTTTTCCTGCATTTCCAGCCCTACCCCTGCCTTTCCCCGGCAGCCCGCAATAGGAGTCACTCGGGGAAGACACGCGGAAGGCTCCTAGGAGATCCCAGGGGATGCAGACCGAGGACGGAACCTCCACACACTCAGAATTCTGGAACGCGGCCGAGTGGGTAGGGGAGGTTTGGGGCCGCCCTCCACGCAGCTGCCTGTTGTCACAGCTATTCCCAGTCAGGGGAATTCCGCTAAATACCTCCCGTGTCCAGGGGGAGGCACTACATGCTACCTGCATTTACAGCCCATCCCCCGAATTTCCCATGGAGCCCGCACTAGGAAACAATCGGGAAAATACGCGGATTTCTCCTAGGAGATCCCATGCGCTGCAGACAGAGGACGGAACCTCCCCACACTCAGAATTCCGGAACGCGGCCGAGTGGGTGGGGGAGGTTTAAGGCCGCCCTCCACGCAGCTGCCTGGTGTCACAGCTGTTCCCTGGCAGGGGGAAGTCCGCTAATTACCTTCCCAGTCCAGGGTGAGGTACTAGATGCTACCTGCATTTCCAGCCTAAACCCGCTTTTCAACGGAAGCCCGCCATAGAGGACACTCAGGGAAGACACGCGGAGGGCTCCTAGGAGATCCCAAGAGCTGCAGACAGAAGACGGAACCTCCCCACACTCAGAATTAGGGAATAAGTAGGAGTGGTTTGGGGATGTTTGGGGGCGCCCTCCACGCAGCTGCCTGGTGTCACAGCTGTTCCCTGGCAGGGGGAAGTCCGCTAAATACCTCCCCTGTCCAGGGGGAGGCACTACGAGTTTCCTGCATTTCCAGACAAACCCCCGACTTTCCCCGGCAGCCCGCACTAAGAGCCACTCGGGGAAGACACGCGGAGGGCTCCTAGGAGATCCCAGGCGCTGCATACGGAGGACGGAACCTCCCCACACTCAGAATTCCGGAACGCAACCGAGTGAGTGGGGGAGGTTTGGGACCGCCCTCCACTAAGCTGCCTGGTGTCACAGCTGTTACCTGTCTGGGGGAGGTCCGCTAATTACCTCCCCAGACCAGGGGAAGGCACTACATGCTACCTGCATTTCCAGCACAAACCCCGCTTTCCCCGGCAGCCCGCACTAGGACACACTCGGGGAAAACATGCGGAGGGATCCTAGAAGATCCCACGCGCTGCAGACAGAAGATGGAAACTCCCCACAATCAGATATCCGGAATAAGTAGGAGCAGTTTGGGGAGGTTTGGGGCCGCCCTTAACGCAGCTGCCTGGTGTCACAGCTGTTCCTTTGCAGGGGGAAGTCCGCTAAATTCCTCCGCTGTCCAGGGGGAGGCCTACATGCTACCTTCATTTCCAGCCCAACCCCCAACTTTCAACGGAAGCCCGCCCTAGGAGACACTCAGGGAAGACACGTGGAGGACTCCTAGTAGATCCCAAGAGCTGTAGACAGAAGGCGGAACCTCCCCACACTCAGAATTACGGAATAAGTAGGAGTGGTTTGGGGAGGTTTGGGGGCGCCCTCCACGCAGCTGCCCTTTGTCACAGCTGTTCCCTGGCAGGGGGAAGTCCGCTAATTACCTCCCGAGTCCAGGGTGATGTACTAGATGCTACCTGCATTTCCAGCCCAACCCCCACCTTTCCCCGGCAGCCCGCACTAGGATCCACTCGGGGAAGACACGAGGAAGGCTCCTAGGAGATCCCAGGCGCTGCAGACAGAGGACGGAACCTCCCCACACTCAGAATTATGGAACAATTACAAGTGGTTGGGGGAGGTTTGGGACCGCCCTCCACTCAGCTGCCTGGTGTCACAGCTGTTCCCTGTCTGGGGGAAGTCCGCTAATTACTTCCCCAGACCAGGGGGATTCACTACATGCTACCTGCATTTCCAGCCAAACCACCGCCTTTCCCCGGAAGCCCACACTAGAGACACTCGGGAAAGACACGCGGAGGAATCTTAGGAGATCCCAGGCGCTGCAGGCAGAGGACGGAACCTCCACAAACTCAGAATTACGGAACACGTACGAGAGGGTTCGGGAGGTTTTGGGCGCACTCCACGCAGCTGCCTGGTGTCACACCTGTTCCCTGGCAGGGGGAAGTCCGCTAATTACCTCTCCTGTACAGGGGGTAGCACTACATGGTTCCTGCATTTCCAGCACACCCCCACTTTTCACCGGCAGCCCGCACTAGGACACACTCGGGGAAATCATGCGGAGGGCTCCTAGTAGATCCCACGCGCTGCAGACAGAGGATGGAACCTCCCCACACTCAGATATCCGGAATAAGTTGGAGAGTTTTGGGGAGGTTTGGGGCCGACCTCCAGGCAGCTGCCTGGTGTCATAGCTGTTCTTTGCAGGGGGAAGTCCGCTAAATTCCTCCGCTGTCCAAGGGGAGGCACTACATGCTACCTTCATTTCCAGCCCAACCCCCACCTTTCAACGGCAGCCCGCCCTAGGAGACACTCAGGGAAGACACGTGGAGGGCTCCTAGTTGATCCCAAGAGCTGCAGACAGAGGACGGAACCTCCCCACACTCAGATTTCCGAAACGCGTCCGAGTGGTTGGGGGAGGATTGGGTCCGACCACCACGCAGCTGCCTTGTGTCACAGCTGTTCCCTGTCTGGGGGAAGTCCGCTAATTACCTCCCCTGTCCAGGGTGAGGAACTAGATGCTACCTGCATTTCCAGCCCAACCCCCGCGTTTCCCGGGCAGCCCACACTAGGAGACACTCGGGGAAGACACGCGGAGGGCTCCTAGGAGATCCCAGGTGCTGCAGACAGAGGACGGAACCTCCCAACTCAGAAATCCGGAACGCGGCCGAATGGGTGGGGGAGGTTTGGGGCCGCCCTCCACGCACCTGCTTTGTGTCAGAGCTGTTCCCTGTCAGGGGGAAGTCCGCTAATTACCTCCCCTGTCAAGGGGGAGGCACTAGATGCTACCTGCTTTTCCAGCCCAAAACCCCGCATTTCCCCGGCAGCCCGCACAAGGAAACACTCAGGGAAGACACGCGGAATGCTCCTAGGAGATCCCAAGAGCTGCAGACAGAGGACAGAACCTCCCCACACTCAGAATTACGGAATAAGTAGGAGTGGTCTGGGGAGTTTTGGGGGCGCCCTCCACGTAGCTGCCTGGTGTCACACTTGTTCCCTGGCAGGGGGAAGTCCGCTAATTACCTCATCATTCCAGGGGGAGGCACTAGATGCTACCTGCATTTCCAGAACAACCCCCGCCTTTCCTCGGCTGCCCGCACTAGAGAAACTCGTTGAAGACACGCCGAGGGCTCCTAGGAGATCCCAGGTGCTGCAGACAGAGGACGGAACTTCCCCACACTCAGAGTTACGGAACGCGGCCGAGTGGGTGGGGTAGGATTGGAGCCGCCCTCCACGCATCTGCCTGTTGTCACAGCTGTTACCTGTCAGGGGGAAGTCCGCTAATTACCTCCATTTTCCAGGGGGAAGCACTACATTTTTCCTGCATTTCCAGCCCTACCCCTGCCTTTCCCCGGCAGCCCGCAATAGGAGTCACTCGGGGAAGACACGCGGAAGGCTCCTAGGAGATCCCAGGGGATGCAGACCGAGGACGGAACCTCCACACACTCAGAATTCTGGAACGCGGCCGAGTGGGTAGGGGAGGTTTGGGGCCGCCCTCCACGCAGCTGCCTGTTGTCACAGCTATTCCCAGTCAGGGGAATTCCGCTAAATACCTCCCGTGTCCAGGGGGAGGCACTACATGCTACCTGCATTTACAGCCCATCCCCCGAATTTCCCATGGAGCCCGCACTAGGAAACAATCGGGAAAATACGCGGATTTCTCCTAGGAGATCCCATGCGCTGCAGACAGAGGACGGAACCTCCCCACACTCAGAATTCCGGAACGCGGCCGAGTGGGTGGGGGAGGTTTAAGGCCGCCCTCCACGCAGCTGCCTGGTGTCACAGCTGTTCCCTGGCAGGGGGAAGTCCGCTAATTACCTTCCCAGTCCAGGGTGAGGTACTAGATGCTACCTGCATTTCCAGCCTAAACCCGCTTTTCAACGGAAGCCCGCCATAGAGGACACTCAGGGAAGACACGCGGAGGGCTCCTAGGAGATCCCAAGAGCTGCAGACAGAAGACGGAACCTCCCCACACTCAGAATTAGGGAATAAGTAGGAGTGGTTTGGGGATGTTTGGGGGCGCCCTCCACGCAGCTGCCTGGTGTCACAGCTGTTCCCTGGCAGGGGGAAGTCCGCTAAATACCTCCCCTGTCCAGGGGGAGGCACTACGAGTTTCCTGCATTTCCAGACAAACCCCCGACTTTCCCCGGCAGCCCGCACTAAGAGCCACTCGGGGAAGACACGCGGAGGGCTCCTAGGAGATCCCAGGCGCTGCATACGGAGGACGGAACCTCCCCACACTCAGAATTCCGGAACGCAACCGAGTGAGTGGGGGAGGTTTGGGACCGCCCTCCACTAAGCTGCCTGGTGTCACAGCTGTTACCTGTCTGGGGGAGGTCCGCTAATTACCTCCCCAGACCAGGGGAAGGCACTACATGCTACCTGCATTTCCAGCACAAACCCCGCTTTTCCCCGGCAGCCCGCACTAGGACACACTCGGGGAAAACATGCGGAGGGATCCTAGAAGATCCCACGCGCTGCAGACAGAAGATGGAAACTCCCCACAATCAGATATCCGGAATAAGTAGGAGCAGTTTGGGGAGGTTTGGGGCCGCCCTTAACGCAGCTGCCTGGTGTCACAGCTGTTCCTTTGCAGGGGGAAGTCCGCTAAATTCCTCCGCTGTCCAGGGGGAGGCCTACATGCTACCTTCATTTCCAGCCCAACCCCCAACTTTCAACGGAAGCCCGCCCTAGGAGACACTCAGGGAAGACACGTGGAGGACTCCTAGTAGATCCCAAGAGCTGTAGACAGAAGGCGGAACCTCCCCACACTCAGAATTACGGAATAAGTAGGAGTGGTTTGGGGAGGTTTGGAGGCGCCCTCCACGCAGCTGCCATTTGTCACAGCTGTTCCCTGGCAGGGGGAAGTCCGCTAATTACCTCCCGAGTCCAGGGTGATGTACTAGATGCTACCTGCATTTCCAGCCCAACACCCACCTTTCCCCGGCAGTCCGCACTAGGATCCACTCGGGGAAGACACGCGGAAGGCTCCTAGGAGATCCCAGGCGCTGCAGACAGAGGACGGAACCTCCCCACACTCAGATTTCCGGAACGCGTCCGAGTGGGTGGGGGAGGATTGGGGCCGACCTCCACGCAGCTGCCTGGTGTCACAGCTGTTCCCTGTCTGGGGGAAGTCCGCTAATAACCTCCCCTGTCCAGGGTGAGGAACTAGATGCTACCTGCATTTCCAGCCCAACCCCCGCGTTTCCCGGGCAGCCCGCACTAGGAGACACTCGGGGAAGAAACGCGGAGGGCTCCTAGGAGATCCCAGTCGCTGCAGACCGAGGACGGAACCTCCACACTCTCAGAATTACGGAACAATTATGAGTGGTTGGGGGAGGTTTGTGGCCACCCTCCACGGAGCTGTCTGGTGTCACAGCTGTTCCCTGGCAGGAGGAATTCCGCTAATTACCTCCCCTGTCGTGGGGGAGGCACTACATGCTACCTGCATTTCCAGCACAACCCCCGCATTTCCCCAGCAGCCCGCACTAGGAGACACTCTGGGAACACACGCGGAGGGCTCCTAGGAGATCCCAGGCGCAGCAGAGGACGGAACCTCCCCACTCTCAGAATTCCCGAACGAGGCTGAGTGGGTGGGGGAGGTTTGGGGCCGCCCTCCACGACGCTTCCTGGTATAACAGCTGTTCCCTGGCAGGGGGAATTTCGCTAATTTACTCCCCTGTCCAGGGGGAGGCACTAAAGCCTTCCTGCTTTTCCAGCCCAACCCCTGCCTTTCCCCGGCAGCCCGCACAAGGAGACACTCGGGGATGACACGAGGAGGGCTCATAATAGATCTCATGTGCTGCAGACAAAGGACGGAACCTCCCCACACTCAGAATTCCGGAGCTCGTCAGAGTGGGTGGGGTATGTTTAGGGCCGCACTCCACGCAGCTGCCTGGTGTCACAGCTGTTCCCTGGCAGGGGGAAGTCCGCTAATTACCTCCCCTGTACAGGGGGTGGCACTATATGGTTCCTGCATTTCCAGCACAACCCCCACTTTTCCCCGGCAGCCCGCACTAGGACACACTCGGGGAAATCATGCGGAGGGCTCCAAGTAGATCCCACGCGCTGCAGACAGAGGATGGAACCTCCCCACACTCAGATATCCGGAATAAGTTGGAGACTTTTGGGGAGTTTTGGGGCCGCCCTCCAGGCAGCTGCCTGGTGTCATAACTGTTCCTTTGCAGGGGGAATTCCGCTAAATTCCTCCGCTGTCCAGGGGGAGGCACTACATGCTACCTTCATTTCCAGCCCAACCCCCACCTTTCAACGGCAGCCCGCCCTAGGAGACACTCAGGGAAGACACGTGGAAGGCTCCTAGTAGATCCCAAGAGCTGCAGACAGAGGACGGAACCTCACCACACTCAGATTTCCAAAACGCGTCCGAGTGGGTGGGGGAGGATTGGGTCCGACCTCCACGCAGCTGCCTGGTGTCACAGCTGTTCCCTGTCTGGGGGAAGTCCGCTAATTACCTCCCCTGTCCAGGGTGAGGAACTAGATGCTACCTGCATTTCCAGCCCAACCCCCGCGTTTCCCGGGCAGCCCACACTAGGAGACACTCGGGGAAGACACGCGGAGGGCTCCTAGGAGATCCCAGGTGCTGCAGACAGAGGACGGAACCTCCCAACTCAGAAATCCGGAACGCGGCCGAATGGGTGGGGGAGGTTTGGGGCCGCCCTCCACGCACCTGCTTTGTGTCAGAGCTGTTCCCTGTCAGGGGGAAGTCCGCTAATTACCTCCCCTGTCAAGGGGGAGGCACTAGATGCTACCTGCTTTTCCAGCCCAAAACCCCGCATTTCCCCGGCAGCCCGCACAAGGAAACACTCAGGGAAGACACGCGGAATGCTCCTAGGAGATCCCAAGAGCTGCAGACAGAGGACAGAACCTCCCCACACTCAGAATTACGGAATAAGTAGGAGTGGTCTGGGGAGTTTTGGGGGCGCCCTCCACGTAGCTGCCTGGTGTCACACTTGTTCCCTGGCAGGGGGAAGTCCGCTAATTACCTCATCATTCCAGGGGGAGGCACTAGATGCTACCTGCATTTCCAGAACAACCCCCGCCTTTCCTCGGCTGCCCGCACTAGAGAAACTCGTTGAAGACACGCCGAGGGCTCCTAGGAGATCCCAGGTGCTGCAGACAGAGGACGGAACTTCCCCACACTCAGAGTTACGGAACGCGGCCGAGTGGGTGGGGTAGGATTGGAGCCGCCCTCCACGCATCTGCCTGTTGTCACAGCTGTTACCTGTCAGGGGGAAGTCCGCTAATTACCTCCATTTTCCAGGGGGAAGCACTACATTTTTCCTGCATTTCCAGCCCTACCCCTGCCTTTCCCCTGGCAGCCCGCAATAGGAGTCACTCGGGGAAGACACGCGGAAGGCTCCTAGGAGATCCCAGGGGATGCAGACCGAGGACGGAACCTCCACACACTCAGAATTCTGGAACGCGGCCGAGTGGGTAGGGGAGGTTTGGGGCCGCCCTCCACGCAGCTGCCTGTTGTCACAGCTATTCCCAGTCAGGGGAATTCCGCTAAATACCTCCCGTGTCCAGGGGGAGGCACTACATGCTACCTGCATTTACAGCCCATCCCCCGAATTTCCCATGGAGCCCGCACTAGGAAACAATCGGGAAAATACGCGGATTTCTCCTAGGAGATCCCATGCGCTGCAGACAGAGGACGGAACCTCCCCACACTCAGAATTCCGGAACGCGGCCGAGTGGGTGGGGGAGGTTTAAGGCCGCCCTCCACGCAGCTGCCTGGTGTCACAGCTGTTCCCTGGCAGGGGGAAGTCCGCTAATTACCTTCCCAGTCCAGGGTGAGGTACTAGATGCTACCTGCATTTCCAGCCTAAACCCGCTTTTCAACGGAAGCCCGCCATAGAGGACACTCAGGGAAGACACGCGGAGGGCTCCTAGGAGATCCCAAGAGCTGCAGACAGAAGACGGAACCTCCCCACACTCAGAATTAGGGAATAAGTAGGAGTGGTTTGGGGATGTTTGGGGGCGCCCTCCACGCAGCTGCCTGGTGTCACAGCTGTTCCCTGGCAGGGGGAAGTCCGCTAAATACCTCCCCTGTCCAGGGGGAGGCACTACGAGTTTCCTGCATTTCCAGACAAACCCCCGACTTTCCCCGGCAGCCCGCACTAAGAGCCACTCGGGGAAGACACGCGGAGGGCTCCTAGGAGATCCCAGGCGCTGCATACGGAGGACGGAACCTCCCCACACTCAGAATTCCGGAACGCAACCGAGTGAGTGGGGGAGGTTTGGGACCGCCCTCCACTAAGCTGCCTGGTGTCACAGCTGTTACCTGTCTGGGGGAGGTCCGCTAATTACCTCCCCAGACCAGGGGAAGGCACTACATGCTACCTGCATTTCCAGCACAAACCCCGCTTTTCCCCGGCAGCCCGCACTAGGACACACTCGGGGAAAACATGCGGAGGGATCCTAGAAGATCCCACGCGCTGCAGACAGAAGATGGAAACTCCCCACAATCAGATATCCGGAATAAGTAGGAGCAGTTTGGGGAGGTTTGGGGCCGCCCTTAACGCAGCTGCCTGGTGTCACAGCTGTTCCTTTGCAGGGGGAAGTCCGCTAAATTCCTCCGCTGTCCAGGGGGAGGCCTACATGCTACCTTCATTTCCAGCCCAACCCCCAACTTTCAACGGAAGCCCGCCCTAGGAGACACTCAGGGAAGACACGTGGAGGACTCCTAGTAGATCCCAAGAGCTGTAGACAGAAGGCGGAACCTCCCCACACTCAGAATTACGGAATAAGTAGGAGTGGTTTGGGGAGGTTTGGAGGCGCCCTCCACGCAGCTGCCATTTGTCACAGCTGTTCCCTGGCAGGGGGAAGTCCGCTAATTACCTCCCGAGTCCAGGGTGATGTACTAGATGCTACCTGCATTTCCAGCCCAACACCCACCTTTCCCCGGCAGTCCGCACTAGGATCCACTCGGGGAAGACACGCGGAAGGCTCCTAGGAGATCCCAGGCGCTGCAGACAGAGGACGGAACCTCCCCACACTCAGATTTCCGGAACGCGTCCGAGTGGGTGGGGGAGGATTGGGGCCGACCTCCACGCAGCTGCCTGGTGTCACAGCTGTTCCCTGTCTGGGGGAAGTCCGCTAATAACCTCCCCTGTCCAGGGTGAGGAACTAGATGCTACCTGCATTTCCAGCCCAACCCCCGCGTTTCCCGGGCAGCCCGCACTAGGAGACACTCGGGGAAGAAACGCGGAGGGCTCCTAGGAGATCCCAGTCGCTGCAGACCGAGGACGGAACCTCCACACTCTCAGAATTACGGAACAATTATGAGTGGTTGGGGGAGGTTTGTGGCCACCCTCCACGGAGCTGTCTGGTGTCACAGCTGTTCCCTGGCAGGAGGAATTCCGCTAATTACCTCCCCTGTCGTGGGGGAGGCACTACATGCTACCTGCATTTCCAGCACAACCCCCGCATTTCCCCAGCAGCCCGCACTAGGAGACACTCTGGGAACACACGCGGAGGGCTCCTAGGAGATCCCAGGCGCAGCAGAGGACGGAACCTCCCCACTCTCAGAATTCCCGAACGAGGCTGAGTGGGTGGGGGAGGTTTGGGGCCGCCCTCCACGACGCTTCCTGGTATAACAGCTGTTCCCTGGCAGGGGGAATTTCGCTAATTTACTCCCCTGTCCAGGGGGAGGCAGTAAAGCCTTCCTGCTTTTCCAGCCCAACCCCTGCCTTTCCCCGGCAGCCCGCACAAGGAGACACTCGGGGATGACACGAGGAGGGCTCATAATAGATCTCATGTGCTGCAGACAAAGGACGGAACCTCCCCACACTCAGAATTCCGGAGCTCGTCAGAGTGGGTGGGGTATGTTTAGGGCCGCACTCCACGCAGCTGCCTGGTGTCACAGCTGTTCCCTGGCAGGGGGAAGTCCGCTAATTACCTCCCCTGTACAGGGGGTGGCACTATATGGTTCCTGCATTTCCAGCACAACCCCCACTTTTCCCCGGCAGCCCGCACTAGGACACACTCGGGGAAATCATGCGGAGGGCTCCAAGTAGATCCCACGCGCTGCAGACAGAGGATGGAACCTCCCCACACTCAGATATCCGGAATAAGTTGGAGACTTTTGGGGAGTTTTGGGGCCGCCCTCCAGGCAGCTGCCTGGTGTCATAACTGTTCCTTTGCAGGGGGAATTCCGCTAAATTCCTCCGCTGTCCAGGGGGAGGCACTACATGCTACCTTCATTTCCAGCCCAACCCCCACCTTTCAACGGCAGCCCGCCCTAGGAGACACTCAGGGAAGACACGTGGAAGGCTCCTAGTAGATCCCAAGAGCTGCAGACAGAGGACGGAACCTCACCACACTCAGATTTCCAAAACGCGTCCGAGTGGGTGGGGGAGGATTGGGTCCGACCTCCACGCAGCTGCCTGGTGTCACAGCTGTTCCCTGTCTGGGGGAAGTCCGCTAATTACCTCCCCTGTCCAGGGTGAGGAACTAGATGCTACCTGCATTTCCAGCCCAACCCCCGCGTTTCCCGGGCAGCCCACACTAGGAGACACTCGGGGAAGACACGCGGAGGGCTCCTAGGAGATCCCAGGTGCTGCAGACAGAGGACGGAACCTCCCAACTCAGAAATCCGGAACGCGGCCGAATGGGTGGGGGAGGTTTGGGGCCGCCCTCCACGCACCTGCTTTGTGTCAGAGCTGTTCCCTGTCAGGGGGAAGTCCGCTAATTACCTCCCCTGTCAAGGGGGAGGCACTAGATGCTACCTGCTTTTCCAGCCCAAAACCCCGCATTTCCCCGGCAGCCCGCACAAGGAAACACTCAGGGAAGACACGCGGAATGCTCCTAGGAGATCCCAAGAGCTGCAGACAGAGGACAGAACCTCCCCACACTCAGAATTACGGAATAAGTAGGAGTGGTCTGGGGAGTTTTGGGGGCGCCCTCCACGTAGCTGCCTGGTGTCACACTTGTTCCCTGGCAGGGGGAAGTCCGCTAATTACCTCATCATTCCAGGGGGAGGCACTAGATGCTACCTGCATTTCCAGAACAACCCCCGCCTTTCCTCGGCTGCCCGCACTAGAGAAACTCGTTGAAGACACGCCGAGGGCTCCTAGGAGATCCCAGGTGCTGCAGACAGAGGACGGAACTTCCCCACACTCAGAGTTACGGAACGCGGCCGAGTGGGTGGGGTAGGATTGGAGCCGCCCTCCACGCATCTGCCTGTTGTCACAGCTGTTACCTGTCAGGGGGAAGTCCGCTAATTACCTCCATTTTCCAGGGGGAAGCACTACATTTTTCCTGCATTTCCAGCCCTACCCCTGCCTTTCCCCGGCAGCCCGCAATAGGAGTCACTCGGGGAAGACACGCGGAAGGCTCCTAGGAGATCCCAGGGGATGCAGACCGAGGACGGAACCTCCACACACTCAGAATTCTGGAACGCGGCCGAGTGGGTAGGGGAGGTTTGGGGCCGCCCTCCACGCAGCTGCCTGTTGTCACAGCTATTCCCAGTCAGGGGAATTCCGCTAAATACCTCCCGTGTCCAGGGGGAGGCACTACATGCTACCTGCATTTACAGCCCATCCCCCGAATTTCCCATGGAGCCCGCACTAGGAAACAATCGGGAAAATACGCGGATTTCTCCTAGGAGATCCCATGCGCTGCAGACAGAGGACGGAACCTCCCCACACTCAGAATTCCGGAACGCGGCCGAGTGGGTGGGGGAGGTTTAAGGCCGCCCTCCACGCAGCTGCCTGGTGTCACAGCTGTTCCCTGGCAGGGGGAAGTCCGCTAATTACCTTCCCAGTCCAGGGTGAGGTACTAGATGCTACCTGCATTTCCAGCCTAAACCCGCTTTTCAACGGAAGCCCGCCATAGAGGACACTCAGGGAAGACACGCGGAGGGCTCCTAGGAGATCCCAAGAGCTGCAGACAGAAGACGGAACCTCCCCACACTCAGAATTAGGGAATAAGTAGGAGTGGTTTGGGGATGTTTGGGGGCGCCCTCCACGCAGCTGCCTGGTGTCACAGCTGTTCCCTGGCAGGGGGAAGTCCGCTAAATACCTCCCCTGTCCAGGGGGAGGCACTACGAGTTTCCTGCATTTCCAGACAAACCCCCGACTTTCCCCGGCAGCCCGCACTAAGAGCCACTCGGGGAAGACACGCGGAGGGCTCCTAGGAGATCCCAGGCGCTGCATACGGAGGACGGAACCTCCCCACACTCAGAATTCCGGAACGCAACCGAGTGAGTGGGGGAGGTTTGGGACCGCCCTCCACTAAGCTGCCTGGTGTCACAGCTGTTACCTGTCTGGGGGAGGTCCGCTAATTACCTCCCCAGACCAGGGGAAGGCACTACATGCTACCTGCATTTCCAGCACAAACCCCGCTTTTCCCCGGCAGCCCGCACTAGGACACACTCGGGGAAAACATGCGGAGGGATCCTAGAAGATCCCACGCGCTGCAGACAGAAGATGGAAACTCCCCACAATCAGATATCCGGAATAAGTAGGAGCAGTTTGGGGAGGTTTGGGGCCGCCCTTAACGCAGCTGCCTGGTGTCACAGCTGTTCCTTTGCAGGGGGAAGTCCGCTAAATTCCTCCGCTGTCCAGGGGGAGGCCTACATGCTACCTTCATTTCCAGCCCAACCCCCAACTTTCAACGGAAGCCCGCCCTAGGAGACACTCAGGGAAGACACGTGGAGGACTCCTAGTAGATCCCAAGAGCTGTAGACAGAAGGCGGAACCTCCCCACACTCAGAATTACGGAATAAGTAGGAGTGGTTTGGGGAGGTTTGGAGGCGCCCTCCACGCAGCTGCCATTTGTCACAGCTGTTCCCTGGCAGGGGGAAGTCCGCTAATTACCTCCCGAGTCCAGGGTGATGTACTAGATGCTACCTGCATTTCCAGCCCAACACCCACCTTTCCCCGGCAGTCCGCACTAGGATCCACTCGGGGAAGACACGCGGAAGGCTCCTAGGAGATCCCAGGCGCTGCAGACAGAGGACGGAACCTCCCCACACTCAGATTTCCGGAACGCGTCCGAGTGGGTGGGGGAGGATTGGGGCCGACCTCCACGCAGCTGCCTGGTGTCACAGCTGTTCCCTGTCTGGGGGAAGTCCGCTAATAACCTCCCCTGTCCAGGGTGAGGAACTAGATGCTACCTGCATTTCCAGCCCAACCCCCGCGTTTCCCGGGCAGCCCGCACTAGGAGACACTCGGGGAAGAAACGCGGAGGGCTCCTAGGAGATCCCAGTCGCTGCAGACCGAGGACGGAACCTCCACACTCTCAGAATTACGGAACAATTATGAGTGGTTGGGGGAGGTTTGTGGCCACCCTCCACGGAGCTGTCTGGTGTCACAGCTGTTCCCTGGCAGGAGGAATTCCGCTAATTACCTCCCCTGTCGTGGGGGAGGCACTACATGCTACCTGCATTTCCAGCACAACCCCCGCATTTCCCCAGCAGCCCGCACTAGGAGACACTCTGGGAACACACGCGGAGGGCTCCTAGGAGATCCCAGGCGCAGCAGAGGACGGAACCTCCCCACTCTCAGAATTCCCGAACGAGGCTGAGTGGGTGGGGGAGGTTTGGGGCCGCCCTCCACGACGCTTCCTGGTATAACAGCTGTTCCCTGGCAGGGGGAATTTCGCTAATTTACTCCCCTGTCCAGGGGGAGGCACTAAAGCCTTCCTGCTTTTCCAGCCCAACCCCTGCCTTTCCCCGGCAGCCCGCACAAGGAGACACTCGGGGATGACACGAGGAGGGCTCATAATAGATCTCATGTGCTGCAGACAAAGGACGGAACCTCCCCACACTCAGAATTCCGGAGCTCGTCAGAGTGGGTGGGGTATGTTTAGGGCCGCACTCCACGCAGCTGCCTGGTGTCACAGCTGTTCCCTGGCAGGGGGAAGTCCGCTAATTACCTCCCCTGTACAGGGGGTGGCACTATATGGTTCCTGCATTTCCAGCACAACCCCCACTTTTCCCCGGCAGCCCGCACTAGGACACACTCGGGGAAATCATGCGGAGGGCTCCAAGTAGATCCCACGCGCTGCAGACAGAGGATGGAACCTCCCCACACTCAGATATCCGGAATAAGTTGGAGACTTTTGGGGAGTTTTGGGGCCGCCCTCCAGGCAGCTGCCTGGTGTCATAACTGTTCCTTTGCAGGGGGAATTCCGCTAAATTCCTCCGCTGTCCAGGGGGAGGCACTACATGCTACCTTCATTTCCAGCCCAACCCCCACCTTTCAACGGCAGCCCGCCCTAGGAGACACTCAGGGAAGACACGTGGAAGGCTCCTAGTAGATCCCAAGAGCTGCAGACAGAGGACGGAACCTCACCACACTCAGATTTCCAAAACGCGTCCGAGTGGGTGGGGGAGGATTGGGTCCGACCTCCACGCAGCTGCCTGGTGTCACAGCTGTTCCCTGTCTGGGGGAAGTCCGCTAATTACCTCCCCTGTCCAGGGTGAGGAACTAGATGCTACCTGCATTTCCAGCCCAACCCCCGCGTTTCCCGGGCAGCCCACACTAGGAGACACTCGGGGAAGACACGCGGAGGGCTCCTAGGAGATCCCAGGTGCTGCAGACAGAGGACGGAACCTCCCAACTCAGAAATCCGGAACGCGGCCGAATGGGTGGGGGAGGTTTGGGGCCGCCCTCCACGCACCTGCTTTGTGTCAGAGCTGTTCCCTGTCAGGGGGAAGTCCGCTAATTACCTCCCCTGTCAAGGGGGAGGCACTAGATGCTACCTGCTTTTCCAGCCCAAAACCCCGCATTTCCCCGGCAGCCCGCACAAGGAAACACTCAGGGAAGACACGCGGAATGCTCCTAGGAGATCCCAAGAGCTGCAGACAGAGGACAGAACCTCCCCACACTCAGAATTACGGAATAAGTAGGAGTGGTCTGGGGAGTTTTGGGGGCGCCCTCCACGTAGCTGCCTGGTGTCACACTTGTTCCCTGGCAGGGGGAAGTCCGCTAATTACCTCATCATTCCAGGGGGAGGCACTAGATGCTACCTGCATTTCCAGAACAACCCCCGCCTTTCCTCGGCTGCCCGCACTAGAGAAACTCGTTGAAGACACGCCGAGGGCTCCTAGGAGATCCCAGGTGCTGCAGACAGAGGACGGAACTTCCCCACACTCAGAGTTACGGAACGCGGCCGAGTGGGTGGGGTAGGATTGGAGCCGCCCTCCACGCATCTGCCTGTTGTCACAGCTGTTACCTGTCAGGGGGAAGTCCGCTAATTACCTCCATTTTCCAGGGGGAAGCACTACATTTTTCCTGCATTTCCAGCCCTACCCCTGCCTTTCCCCGGCAGCCCGCAATAGGAGTCACTCGGGGAAGACACGCGGAAGGCTCCTAGGAGATCCCAGGGGATGCAGACCGAGGACGGAACCTCCACACACTCAGAATTCTGGAACGCGGCCGAGTGGGTAGGGGAGGTTTGGGGCCGCCCTCCACGCAGCTGCCTGTTGTCACAGCTATTCCCAGTCAGGGGAATTCCGCTAAATACCTCCCGTGTCCAGGGGGAGGCACTACATGCTACCTGCATTTACAGCCCATCCCCCGAATTTCCCATGGAGCCCGCACTAGGAAACAATCGGGAAAATACGCGGATTTCTCCTAGGAGATCCCATGCGCTGCAGACAGAGGACGGAACCTCCCCACACTCAGAATTCCGGAACGCGGCCGAGTGGGTGGGGGAGGTTTAAGGCCGCCCTCCACGCAGCTGCCTGGTGTCACAGCTGTTCCCTGGCAGGGGGAAGTCCGCTAATTACCTTCCCAGTCCAGGGTGAGGTACTAGATGCTACCTGCATTTCCAGCCTAAACCCGCTTTTCAACGGAAGCCCGCCATAGAGGACACTCAGGGAAGACACGCGGAGGGCTCCTAGGAGATCCCAAGAGCTGCAGACAGAAGACGGAACCTCCCCACACTCAGAATTAGGGAATAAGTAGGAGTGGTTTGGGGATGTTTGGGGGCGCCCTCCACGCAGCTGCCTGGTGTCACAGCTGTTCCCTGGCAGGGGGAAGTCCGCTAAATACCTCCCCTGTCCAGGGGGAGGCACTACGAGTTTCCTGCATTTCCAGACAAACCCCCGACTTTCCCCGGCAGCCCGCACTAAGAGCCACTCGGGGAAGACACGCGGAGGGCTCCTAGGAGATCCCAGGCGCTGCATACGGAGGACGGAACCTCCCCACACTCAGAATTCCGGAACGCAACCGAGTGAGTGGGGGAGGTTTGGGACCGCCCTCCACTAAGCTGCCTGGTGTCACAGCTGTTACCTGTCTGGGGGAGGTCCGCTAATTACCTCCCCAGACCAGGGGAAGGCACTACATGCTACCTGCATTTCCAGCACAAACCCCGCTTTTCCCCGGCAGCCCGCACTAGGACACACTCGGGGAAAACATGCGGAGGGATCCTAGAAGATCCCACGCGCTGCAGACAGAAGATGGAAACTCCCCACAATCAGATATCCGGAATAAGTAGGAGCAGTTTGGGGAGGTTTGGGGCCGCCCTTAACGCAGCTGCCTGGTGTCACAGCTGTTCCTTTGCAGGGGGAAGTCCGCTAAATTCCTCCGCTGTCCAGGGGGAGGCCTACATGCTACCTTCATTTCCAGCCCAACCCCCAACTTTCAACGGAAGCCCGCCCTAGGAGACACTCAGGGAAGACACGTGGAGGACTCCTAGTAGATCCCAAGAGCTGTAGACAGAAGGCGGAACCTCCCCACACTCAGAATTACGGAATAAGTAGGAGTGGTTTGGGGAGGTTTGGGGGCGCCCTCCACGCAGCTGCCCTTTGTCACAGCTGTTCCCTGGCAGGGGGAAGTCCGCTAATTACCTCCCGAGTCCAGGGTGATGTACTAGATGCTACCTGCATTTCCAGCCCAACCCCCACCTTTCCCCGGCAGCCCGCACTAGGATCCACTCGGGGAAGACACGAGGAAGGCTCCTAGGAGATCCCAGGCGCTGCAGACAGAGGACGGAACCTCCCCACACTCAGAATTATGGAACAATTACAAGTGGTTGGGGGAGGTTTGGGACCGCCCTCCACTCAGCTGCCTGGTGTCACAGCTGTTCCCTGTCTGGGGGAAGTCCGCTAATTACTTCCCCAGACCAGGGGGATTCACTACATGCTACCTGCATTTCCAGCCAAACCACCGCCTTTCCCCGGAAGCCCACACTAGAGACACTCGGGAAAGACACGCGGAGGAATCTTAGGAGATCCCAGGCGCTGCAGGCAGAGGACGGAACCTCCACAAACTCAGAATTACGGAACACGTACGAGAGGGTTCGGGAGGTTTTGGGCGCACTCCACGCAGCTGCCTGGTGTCACACCTGTTCCCTGGCAGGGGGAAGTCCGCTAATTACCTCTCCTGTACAGGGGGTAGCACTACATGGTTCCTGCATTTCCAGCACACCCCCACTTTTCACCGGCAGCCCGCACTAGGACACACTCGGGGAAATCATGCGGAGGGCTCCTAGTAGATCCCACGCGCTGCAGACAGAGGATGGAACCTCCACACACTCAGATATCCGGAATAAGTTGGAGAGTTTTGGGGAGGTTTGGGGCCGACCTCCAGGCAGCTGCCTGGTGTCATAGCTGTTCTTTGCAGGGGGAAGTCCGCTAAATTCCTCCGCTGTCCAAGGGGAGGCACTACATGCTACCTTCATTTCCAGCCCAACCCCCACCTTTCAACGGCAGCCCGCCCTAGGAGACACTCAGGGAAGACACGTGGAGGGCTCCTAGTTGATCCCAAGAGCTGCAGACAGAGGACGGAACCTCCCCACACTCAGATTTCCGAAACGCGTCCGAGTGGTTGGGGGAGGATTGGGTCCGACCACCACGCAGCTGCCTTGTGTCACAGCTGTTCCCTGTCTGGGGGAAGTCCGCTAATTACCTCCCCTGTCCAGGGTGAGGAACTAGATGCTACCTGCATTTCCAGCCCAACCCCCGCGTTTCCCGGGCAGCCCACACTAGGAGACACTCGGGGAAGACACGCGGAGGGCTCCTAGGAGATCCCAGGTGCTGCAGACAGAGGACGGAACCTCCCAACTCAGAAATCCGGAACGCGGCCGAATGGGTGGGGGAGGTTTGGGGCCGCCCTCCACGCACCTGCTTTGTGTCAGAGCTGTTCCCTGTCAGGGGGAAGTCCGCTAATTACCTCCCCTGTCAAGGGGGAGGCACTAGATGCTACCTGCTTTTCCAGCCCAAAACCCCGCATTTCCCCGGCAGCCCGCACAAGGAAACACTCAGGGAAGACACGCGGAATGCTCCTAGGAGATCCCAAGAGCTGCAGACAGAGGACAGAACTTCCCCACACTCAGAATTACGGAATAAGTAGGAGTGGTCTGGGGAGTTTTGGGGGCGCCCTCCACGTAGCTGCCTGGTGTCACACTTGTTCCCTGGCAGGGGGAAGTCCGCTAATTACCTCATCATTCCAGGGGGAGGCACTAGATGCTACCTGCATTTCCAGAACAACCCCCGCCTTTCCTCGGCTGCCCGCACTAGAGAAACTCGTTGAAGACACGCCGAGGGCTCCTAGGAGATCCCAGGTGCTGCAGACAGAGGACGGAACTTCCCCACACTCAGAGTTACGGAACGCGGCCGAGTGGGTGGGGTAGGATTGGAGCCGCCCTCCACGCATCTGCCTGTTGTCACAGCTGTTACCTGTCAGGGGGAAGTCCGCTAATTACCTCCATTTTCCAGGGGGAAGCACTACATTTTTCCTGCATTTCCAGCCCTACCCCTGCCTTTCCCCGGCAGCCCGCAATAGGAGTCACTCGGGGAAGACACGCGGAAGGCTCCTAGGAGATCCCAGGGGATGCAGACCGAGGACGGAACCTCCACACACTCAGAATTCTGGAACGCGGCCGAGTGGGTAGGGGAGGTTTGGGGCCGCCCTCCACGCAGCTGCCTGTTGTCACAGCTATTCCCAGTCAGGGGAATTCCGCTAAATACCTCCCGTGTCCAGGGGGAGGCACTACATGCTACCTGCATTTACAGCCCATCCCCCGAATTTCCCATGGAGCCCGCACTAGGAAACAATCGGGAAAATACGCGGATTTCTCCTAGGAGATCCCATACGCTGCAGACAGAGGACGGAACCTCCCCACACTCAGAATTCCGGAACGCGTCCGAGTGGTTGGGGGAGGATTGGGGCCGACCTCCACGCAGCTGCCTGGTGTCACAGCTGTTCCCTGTCTGGGGGAAGTCCGCTAATAACCTCCCCTGTCCAGGGTGAGGAACTAGATGCTACCTGCATTTCCAGCCCAACCCCCGCGTTTCCCGGGCAGCCCGCACTAGGAGACACTCGGGGAAGAAACGCGGAGGGCTCCTAGGAGATCCCAGTCGCTGCAGACCGAGGACGGAACCTCCACACTCTCAGAATTACGGAACAATTATGAGTGGTTGGGGGAGGTTTGTGGCCACCCTCCACGGAGCTGTCTGGTGTCACAGCTGTTCCCTGGCAGGAGGAATTCCGCTAATTACCTCCCCTGTCGTGGGGGAGGCACTACATGCTACCTGCATTTCCAGCACAACCCCCGCATTTCCCCAGCAGCCCGCACTAGGAGACACTCTGGGAACACACGCGGAGGGCTCCTAGGAGATCCCAGGCGCAGCAGAGGACGGAACCTCCCCACTCTCAGAATTCCCGAACGAGGCTGAGTGGGTGGGGGAGGTTTGGGGCCGCCCTCCACGACGCTTCCTGGTATAACAGCTGTTCCCTGGCAGGGGGAATTTCGCTAATTTACTCCCCTGTCCAGGGGGAGGCACTAAAGCCTTCCTGCTTTTCCAGCCCAACCCCTGCCTTTCCCCGGCAGCCCGCACAAGGAGACACTCGGGGATGACACGAGGAGGGCTCATAATAGATCTCATGTGCTGCAGACAAAGGACGGAACCTCCCCACACTCAGAATTCCGGAGCTCGTCAGAGTGGGTGGGGTATGTTTAGGGCCGCACTCCACGCAGCTGCCTGGTGTCACAGCTGTTCCCTGGCAGGGGGAAGTCCGCTAATTACCTCCCCTGTACAGGGGGTGGCACTATATGGTTCCTGCATTTCCAGCACAACCCCCACTTTTCCCCGGCAGCCCGCACTAGGACACACTCGGGGAAATCATGCGGAGGGCTCCAAGTAGATCCCACGCGCTGCAGACAGAGGATGGAACCTCCCCACACTCAGATATCCGGAATAAGTTGGAGACTTTTGGGGAGTTTTGGGGCCGCCCTCCAGGCAGCTGCCTGGTGTCATAACTGTTCCTTTGCAGGGGGAATTCCGCTAAATTCCTCCGCTGTCCAGGGGGAGGCACTACATGCTACCTTCATTTCCAGCCCAACCCCCACCTTTCAACGGCAGCCCCGCCCTAGGAGACACTCAGGGAAGACACGTGGAAGGCTCCTAGTAGATCCCAAGAGCTGCAGACAGAGGACGGAACCTCACCACACTCAGATTTCCAAAACGCGTCCGAGTGGGTGGGGGAGGATTGGGTCCGACCTCCACGCAGCTGCCTGGTGTCACAGCTGTTCCCTGTCTGGGGGAAGTCCGCTAATTACCTCCCCTGTCCAGGGTGAGGAACTAGATGCTACCTGCATTTCCAGCCCAACCCCCGCGTTTCCCGGGCAGCCCACACTAGGAGACACTCGGGGAAGACACGCGGAGGGCTCCTAGGAGATCCCAAGAGCTGCAGACAGAGGACAGAACCTCCCCACACTCAGAATTACGGAATAAGTAGGAGTGGTCTGGGGAGTTTTGGGGGCGCCCTCCACGTAGCTGCCTGGTGTCACACTTGTTCCCTGGCAGGGGGAAGTCCGCTAATTACCTCATCATTCCAGGGGGAGGCACTAGATGCTACCTGCATTTCCAGAACAACCCCCGCCTTTCCTCGGCTGCCCGCACTAGAGAAACTCGTTGAAGACACGCCGAGGGCTCCTAGGAGATCCCAGGTGCTGCAGACAGAGGACGGAACTTCCCCACACTCAGAGTTACGGAACGCGGCCGAGTGGGTGGGGTAGGATTGGAGCCGCCCTCCACGCATCTGCCTGTTGTCACAGCTGTTACCTGTCAGGGGGAAGTCCGCTAATTACCTCCATTTTCCAGGGGGAAGCACTACATTTTTCCTGCATTTCCAGCCCTACCCCTGCCTTTCCCCGGCAGCCCGCAATAGGAGTCACTCGGGGAAGACACGCGGAAGGCTCCTAGGAGATCCCAGGGGATGCAGACCGAGGACGGAACCTCCACACACTCAGAATTCTGGAACGCGGCCGAGTGGGTAGGGGAGGTTTGGGGCCGCCCTCCACGCAGCTGCCTGTTGTCACAGCTATTCCCAGTCAGGGGAATTCCGCTAAATACCTCCCGTGTCCAGGGGGAGGCACTACATGCTACCTGCATTTACAGCCCATCCCCCGAATTTCCCATGGAGCCCGCACTAGGAAACAATCGGGAAAATACGCGGATTTCTCCTAGGAGATCCCATGCGCTGCAGACAGAGGACGGAACCTCCCCACACTCAGAATTCCGGAACGCGGCCGAGTGGGTGGGGGAGGTTTAAGGCCGCCCTCCACGCAGCTGCCTGGTGTCACAGCTGTTCCCTGGCAGGGGGAAGTCCGCTAATTACCTTCCCAGTCCAGGGTGAGGTACTAGATGCTACCTGCATTTCCAGCCTAAACCCGCTTTTCAACGGAAGCCCGCCATAGAGGACACTCAGGGAAGACACGCGGAGGGCTCCTAGGAGATCCCAAGAGCTGCAGACAGAAGACGGAACCTCCCCACACTCAGAATTAGGGAATAAGTAGGAGTGGTTTGGGGATGTTTGGGGGCGCCCTCCACGCAGCTGCCTGGTGTCACAGCTGTTCCCTGGCAGGGGGAAGTCCGCTAAATACCTCCCCTGTCCAGGGGGAGGCACTACGAGTTTCCTGCATTTCCAGACAAACCCCCGACTTTCCCCGGCAGCCCGCACTAAGAGCCACTCGGGGAAGACACGCGGAGGGCTCCTAGGAGATCCCAGGCGCTGCATACGGAGGACGGAACCTCCCCACACTCAGAATTCCGGAACGCAACCGAGTGAGTGGGGGAGGTTTGGGACCGCCCTCCACTAAGCTGCCTGGTGTCACAGCTGTTACCTGTCTGGGGGAGGTCCGCTAATTACCTCCCCAGACCAGGGGAAGGCACTACATGCTACCTGCATTTCCAGCACAAACCCCGCTTTTCCCCGGCAGCCCGCACTAGGACACACTCGGGGAAAACATGCGGAGGGATCCTAGAAGATCCCACGCGCTGCAGACAGAAGATGGAAACTCCCCACAATCAGATATCCGGAATAAGTAGGAGCAGTTTGGGGAGGTTTGGGGCCGCCCTTAACGCAGCTGCCTGGTGTCACAGCTGTTCCTTTGCAGGGGGAAGTCCGCTAAATTCCTCCGCTGTCCAGGGGGAGGCCTACATGCTACCTTCATTTCCAGCCCAACCCCCAACTTTCAACGGAAGCCCGCCCTAGGAGACACTCAGGGAAGACACGTGGAGGACTCCTAGTAGATCCCAAGAGCTGTAGACAGAAGGCGGAACCTCCCCACACTCAGAATTACGGAATAAGTAGGAGTGGTTTGGGGAGGTTTGGGGGCGCCCTCCACGCAGCTGCCCTTTGTCACAGCTGTTCCCTGGCAGGGGGAAGTCCGCTAATTACCTCCCGAGTCCAGGGTGATGTACTAGATGCTACCTGCATTTCCAGCCCAACCCCCACCTTTCCCCGGCAGCCCGCACTAGGATCCACTCGGGGAAGACACGAGGAAGGCTCCTAGGAGATCCCAGGCGCTGCAGACAGAGGACGGAACCTCCCCACACTCAGAATTATGGAACAATTACAAGTGGTTGGGGGAGGTTTGGGACCGCCCTCCACTCAGCTGCCTGGTGTCACAGCTGTTCCCTGTCTGGGGGAAGTCCGCTAATTACTTCCCCAGACCAGGGGGATTCACTACATGCTACCTGCATTTCCAGCCAAACCACCGCCTTTCCCCGGAAGCCCACACTAGAGACACTCGGGAAAGACACGCGGAGGAATCTTAGGAGATCCCAGGCGCTGCAGGCAGAGGACGGAACCTCCACAAACTCAGAATTACGGAACACGTACGAGAGGGTTCGGGAGGTTTTGGGCGCACTCCACGCAGCTGCCTGGTGTCACACCTGTTCCCTGGCAGGGGGAAGTCCGCTAATTACCTCTCCTGTACAGGGGGTAGCACTACATGGTTCCTGCATTTCCAGCACACCCCCACTTTTCACCGGCAGCCCGCACTAGGACACACTCGGGGAAATCATGCGGAGGGCTCCTAGTAGATCCCACGCGCTGCAGACAGAGGATGGAACCTCCACACACTCAGATATCCGGAATAAGTTGGAGAGTTTTGGGGAGGTTTGGGGCCGACCTCCAGGCAGCTGCCTGGTGTCATAGCTGTTCTTTGCAGGGGGAAGTCCGCTAAATTCCTCCGCTGTCCAAGGGGAGGCACTACATGCTACCTTCATTTCCAGCCCAACCCCCACCTTTCAACGGCAGCCCGCCCTAGGAGACACTCAGGGAAGACACGTGGAGGGCTCCTAGTTGATCCCAAGAGCTGCAGACAGAGGACGGAACCTCCCCACACTCAGATTTCCGAAACGCGTCCGAGTGGTTGGGGGAGGATTGGGTCCGACCACCACGCAGCTGCCTTGTGTCACAGCTGTTCCCTGTCTGGGGGAAGTCCGCTAATTACCTCCCCTGTCCAGGGTGAGGAACTAGATGCTACCTGCATTTCCAGCCCAACCCCCGCGTTTCCCGGGCAGCCCACACTAGGAGACACTCGGGGAAGACACGCGGAGGGCTCCTAGGAGATCCCAGGTGCTGCAGACAGAGGACGGAACCTCCCAACTCAGAAATCCGGAACGCGGCCGAATGGGTGGGGGAGGTTTGGGGCCGCCCTCCACGCACCTGCTTTGTGTCAGAGCTGTTCCCTGTCAGGGGGAAGTCCGCTAATTACCTCCCCTGTCAAGGGGGAGGCACTAGATGCTACCTGCTTTTCCAGCCCAAAACCCCGCATTTCCCCGGCAGCCCGCACAAGGAAACACTCAGGGAAGACACGCGGAATGCTCCTAGGAGATCCCAAGAGCTGCAGACAGAGGACAGAACTTCCCCACACTCAGAATTACGGAATAAGTAGGAGTGGTCTGGGGAGTTTTGGGGGCGCCCTCCACGTAGCTGCCTGGTGTCACACTTGTTCCCTGGCAGGGGGAAGTCCGCTAATTACCTCATCATTCCAGGGGGAGGCACTAGATGCTACCTGCATTTCCAGAACAACCCCCGCCTTTCCTCGGCTGCCCGCACTAGAGAAACTCGTTGAAGACACGCCGAGGGCTCCTAGGAGATCCCAGGTGCTGCAGACAGAGGACGGAACTTCCCCACACTCAGAGTTACGGAACGCGGCCGAGTGGGTGGGGTAGGATTGGAGCCGCCCTCCACGCATCTGCCTGTTGTCACAGCTGTTACCTGTCAGGGGGAAGTCCGCTAATTACCTCCATTTTCCAGGGGGAAGCACTACATTTTTCCTGCATTTCCAGCCCTACCCCTGCCTTTCCCCGGCAGCCCGCAATAGGAGTCACTCGGGGAAGACACGCGGAAGGCTCCTAGGAGATCCCAGGGGATGCAGACCGAGGACGGAACCTCCACACACTCAGAATTCTGGAACGCGGCCGAGTGGGTAGGGGAGGTTTGGGGCCGCCCTCCACGCAGCTGCCTGTTGTCACAGCTATTCCCAGTCAGGGGAATTCCGCTAAATACCTCCCGTGTCCAGGGGGAGGCACTACATGCTACCTGCATTTACAGCCCATCCCCCGAATTTCCCATGGAGCCCGCACTAGGAAACAATCGGGAAAATACGCGGATTTCTCCTAGGAGATCCCATACGCTGCAGACAGAGGACGGAACCTCCCCACACTCAGAATTCCGGAACGCGGCCGAGTGGGTGGGGGAGGTTTAAGGCCGCCCTCCACGCAGCTGCCTGGTGTCACAGCTGTTCCCTGGCAGGGGGAAGTCCGCTAAATACCTTCCCAGTCCAGGGTGAGGTACTAGATGCTACCTGCATTTCCAGCCTAAACCCGCTTTTCAACGGAAGCCCGCCATAGAGGACACTCAGGGAAGACACGCGGAGGGCTCCTAGGAGATCCCAAGAGCTGCAGACAGAAGACGGAACCTCCCCACACTCAGAATTAGGGAATAAGTAGGAGTGGTTTGGGGATGTTTGGGGGCGCCCTCCACGCAGCTGCCTGGTGTCACAGCTGTTCCCTGACTGGGGGAAGTCCGCTAATTACCTCCCCTGTCCAGGGTGAGGAACTAGATGCTACCTGCATTTCCAGCCCAACCCCCGCGTTTCCCGGGCAGCCCACACTAGGAGACACTCGGGGAAGACACGCGGAGGGCTCCTAGGAGATCCCAGGTGCTGCAGACAGAGGACGGAACCTCCCAACTCAGAAATCCGGAACGCGGCCGAATGGGTGGGGGAGGTTTGGGGCCGCCCTCCACGCACCTGCTTTGTGTCAGAGCTGTTCCCTGTCAGGGGGAAGTCCGCTAATTACCTCCCCTGTCAAGGGGGAGGCACTAGATGCTACCTGCTTTTCCAGCCCAAAACCCCGCATTTCCCCGGCAGCCCGCACAAGGAAACACTCAGGGAAGACACGCGGAATGCTCCTAGGAGATCCCAAGAGCTGCAGACAGAGGACAGAACCTCCCCACACTCAGAATTACGGAATAAGTAGGAGTGGTCTGGGGAGTTTTGGGGGCGCCCTCCACGTAGCTGCCTGGTGTCACACTTGTTCCCTGGCAGGGGGAAGTCCGCTAATTACCTCATCATTCCAGGGGGAGGCACTAGATGCTACCTGCATTTCCAGAACAACCCCCGCCTTTCCTCGGCTGCCCGCACTAGAGAAACTCGTTGAAGACACGCCGAGGGCTCCTAGGAGATCCCAGGTGCTGCAGACAGAGGACGGAACTTCCCCACACTCAGAGTTACGGAACGCGGCCGAGTGGGTGGGGTAGGATTGGAGCCGCCCTCCACGCATCTGCCTGTTGTCACAGCTGTTACCTGTCAGGGGGAAGTCCGCTAATTACCTCCATTTTCCAGGGGGAAGCACTACATTTTTCCTGCATTTCCAGCCCTACCCCTGCCTTTCCCCGGCAGCCCGCAATAGGAGTCACTCGGGGAAGACACGCGGAAGGCTCCTAGGAGATCCCAGGGGATGCAGACCGAGGACGGAACCTCCACACACTCAGAATTCTGGAACGCGGCCGAGTGGGTAGGGGAGGTTTGGGGCCGCCCTCCACGCAGCTGCCTGTTGTCACAGCTATTCCCAGTCAGGGGAATTCCGCTAAATACCTCCCGTGTCCAGGGGGAGGCACTACATGCTACCTGCATTTACAGCCCATCCCCCGAATTTCCCATGGAGCCCGCACTAGGAAACAATCGGGAAAATACGCGGATTTCTCCTAGGAGATCCCATGCGCTGCAGACAGAGGACGGAACCTCCCCACACTCAGAATTCCGGAACGCGGCCGAGTGGGTGGGGGAGGTTTAAGGCCGCCCTCCACGCAGCTGCCTGGTGTCACAGCTGTTCCCTGGCAGGGGGAAGTCCGCTAATTACCTTCCCAGTCCAGGGTGAGGTACTAGATGCTACCTGCATTTCCAGCCTAAACCCGCTTTTCAACGGAAGCCCGCCATAGAGGACACTCAGGGAAGACACGCGGAGGGCTCCTAGGAGATCCCAAGAGCTGCAGACAGAAGACGGAACCTCCCCACACTCAGAATTAGGGAATAAGTAGGAGTGGTTTGGGGATGTTTGGGGGCGCCCTCCACGCAGCTGCCTGGTGTCACAGCTGTTCCCTGGCAGGGGGAAGTCCGCTAAATACCTCCCCTGTCCAGGGGGAGGCACTACGAGTTTCCTGCATTTCCAGACAAACCCCCGACTTTCCCCGGCAGCCCGCACTAAGAGCCACTCGGGGAAGACACGCGGAGGGCTCCTAGGAGATCCCAGGCGCTGCATACGGAGGACGGAACCTCCCCACACTCAGAATTCCGGAACGCAACCGAGTGAGTGGGGGAGGTTTGGGACCGCCCTCCACTAAGCTGCCTGGTGTCACAGCTGTTACCTGTCTGGGGGAGGTCCGCTAATTACCTCCCCAGACCAGGGGAAGGCACTACATGCTACCTGCATTTCCCAGCACAAACCCGCTTTTCCCCGGCAGCCCGCACTAGGACACACTCGGGGAAAACATGCGGAGGGATCCTAGAAGATCCCACGCGCTGCAGACAGAAGATGGAAACTCCCCACAATCAGATATCCGGAATAAGTAGGAGCAGTTTGGGGAGGTTTGGGGCCGCCCTTAACGCAGCTGCCTGGTGTCACAGCTGTTCCTTTGCAGGGGGAAGTCCGCTAAATTCCTCCGCTGTCCAGGGGGAGGCCTACATGCTACCTTCATTTCCAGCCCAACCCCCAACTTTCAACGGAAGCCCGCCCTAGGAGACACTCAGGGAAGACACGTGGAGGACTCCTAGTAGATCCCAAGAGCTGTAGACAGAAGGCGGAACCTCCCCACACTCAGAATTACGGAATAAGTAGGAGTGGTTTGGGGAGGTTTGGGGGCGCCCTCCACGCAGCTGCCCTTTGTCACAGCTGTTCCCTGGCAGGGGGAAGTCCGCTAATTACCCTCCCGAGTCCAGGGTGATGTACTAGATGCTACCTGCATTTCCAGCCCAACCCCACCTTTCCCGGCAGCTCGCACTAGGATCCACTCGGGGAAGACACGAGGAAGGCTCCTAGGAGATCCCAGGCGCTGCAGACAGAGGACGGAACCTCCCCACACTCAGAATTATGGAACAATTACAAGTGGTTGGGGGAGGTTTGGGACCGCCCTCCACTCAGCTGCCTGGTGTCACAGCTGTTCCCTGTCTGGGGGAAGTCCGCTAATTACTTCCCCAGACCAGGGGGATTCACTACATGCTACCTGCATTTCCAGCCCAAACCACCGCCTTTCCCCGGAAGCCCACACTAGAGACACTCGGGGAAAGACACGCGGAGGAATCTTAGGAGATCCCAGGCGCTGCAGGCAGAGGACGGAACCTCCACAAACTCAGAATTACGGAACACGTACGAGAGGGTTCGGGAGGTTTTGGGCGCACTCCACGCAGCTGCCTGGTGTCACACCTGTTCCCTGGCAGGGGGAAGTCCGCTAATTACCTCTCCTGTACAGGGGGGTAGCACTACATGGTTCCTGCATTTCCAGCACACCCCCACTTTCACCGGCAGCCCGCACTAGGACACACTCGGGGAAATCATGCGGAGGGCTCCTAGTAGATCCCACGCGCTGCAGGACAGAGGATGGAACCTCCCCACACTCAGATATCCGGAATAAGTTGGAGAGTATTGGGGAGGTTTGGGGCCGACCTCCAGGCAGCTGCCTGGTGTCATAGCTGTTCTTTGCAGGGGGAAGTCCGCTAAATTCCTCCGCTGTCCAAGGGGAGGCACTACATGCTACCATTCATTTCCAGCCCAACCCCCACCTTTCAACGGCAGCCCGCCCTAGGAGACACTCAGGGAAGACACGTGGAGGGCTCCTAGTTGATCCCAAGAGCTGCAGACAGAGGACGGAACCTCCCCACACTCAGATTTCCGAAACGCGTCCGAGTGGTTGGGGGAGGATTGGGTCCGACCACCACGCAGCTGCCTTGTGTCACAGCTGTTCCCTGTCTGGGGGAAGTCCGCTAATTACCTCCCCTGTCCAGGGTGAGGAACTAGATGCTACCTGCATTTCCAGCCCAACCCCCGCGTTTCCCGGGCAGCCCACACTAGGAGACACTCGGGGAAGACACGCGGAGGGCTCCTAGGAGATCCCAGGTGCTGCAGACAGAGGACGGAACCTCCCAACTCAGAAATCCGGAACGCGGCCGAATGGGTGGGGGAGGTTTGGGGCCGCCCTCCACGCACCTGCTTTGTGTCAGAGCTGTTCCCTGTCAGGGGGAAGTCCGCTAATTACCTCCCCTGTCAAGGGGGAGGCACTAGATGCTACCTGCTTTTCCAGCCCAAAACCCCGCATTTCCCCGGCAGCCCGCACAAGGAAACACTCAGGGAAGACACGCGGAATGCTCCTAGGAGATCCCAAGAGCCTGCAGACAGAGGACAGAACCTCCCCACACTCAGAATTACGGAATAAGTAGGAGTGGTCTGGGGAGTTTTGGGGGCGCCCTCCACGTAGCTGCCTGGTGTCACACTTGTTCCCTGGCAGGGGGAAGTCCGCTAATTACCTCATCATTCCAGGGGGAGGCACTAGATGCTACCTGCATTTCCAGAACAACCCCCGCCTTTCCTCGGCTGCCCGCACTAGAGAAACTCGTTGAAGACACGCCGAGGGCTCCTAGGAGATCCCAGGTGCTGCAGACAGAGGACGGAACTTCCCCACACTCAGAGTTACGGAACGCGGCCGAGTGGGTGGGGTAGGATTGGAGCCGCCCTCCACGCATCTGCCTGTTGTCACAGCTGTTACCTGTCAGGGGGAAGTCCGCTAATTACCTCCATTTTCCAGGGGGAAGCACTACATTTTTCCTGCATTTCCAGCCCTACCCCTGCCTTTCCCCGGCAGCCCGCAATAGGAGTCACTCGGGGAAGACACGCGGAAGGCTCCTAGGAGATCCCAGGGGATGCAGACCGAGGACGGAACCTCCACACACTCAGAATTCTGGAACGCGGCCGAGTGGGTAGGGGAGGTTTGGGGCCGCCCTCCACGCAGCTGCCTGTTGTCACAGCTATTCCCAGTCAGGGGAATTCCGCTAAATACCTCCCGTGTCCAGGGGGAGGCACTACATGCTACCTGCATTTACAGCCCATCCCCCGAATTTCCCATGGAGCCCGCACTAGGAAACAATCGGGAAAATACGCGGATTTCTCCTAGGAGATCCCATGCGCTGCAGAGGACGGAACCTCCCCACACTCAGAATTCCGGAACGCGGCCGAGTGGGTGGGGGAGGTTTAAGGCCGCCCTCCACGCAGCTGCCTGGTGTCACAGCTGTTCCCTGGCAGGGGGAAGTCCGCTAATTACCTTCCCAGTCCAGGGTGAGGTACTAGATGCTACCTGCATTTCCAGCCTAAACCCGCTTTTCAACGGAAGCCCGCCATAGAGGACACTCAGGGAAGACACGCGGAGGGCTCCTAGGAGATCCCAAGAGCTGCAGACAGAAGACGGAACCTCCCCACACTCAGAATTAGGGAATAAGTAGGAGTGGTTTGGGGATGTTTGGGGGCGCCCTCCACGCAGCTGCCTGGTGTCACAGCTGTTCCCTGGCAGGGGGAAGTCCGCTAAATACCTCCCCTGTCCAGGGGGAGGCACTACGAGTTTCCTGCATTTCCAGACAAACCCCCGACTTTCCCCGGCAGCCCGCACTAAGAGCCACTCGGGGAAGACACGCGGAGGGCTCCTAGGAGATCCCAGGCGCTGCATACGGAGGACGGAACCTCCCCACACTCAGAATTCCGGAACGCAACCGAGTGAGTGGGGGAGGTTTGGGACCGCCCTCCACTAAGCTGCCTGGTGTCACAGCTGTTACCTGTCTGGGGGAGGTCCGCTAATTACCTCCCCAGACCAGGGGAAGGCACTACATGCTACCTGCATTTCCAGCACAAACCCCGCTTTTCCCCGGCAGCCCGCACTAGGACACACTCGGGGAAAACATGCGGAGGGATCCTAGAAGATCCCACGCGCTGCAGACAGAAGATGGAAACTCCCCACAATCAGATATCCGGAATAAGTAGGAGCAGTTTGGGGAGGTTTGGGGCCGCCCTTAACGCAGCTGCCTGGTGTCACAGCTGTTCCTTTGCAGGGGGAAGTCCGCTAAATTCCTCCGCTGTCCAGGGGGAGGCCTACATGCTACCTTCATTTCCAGCCCAACCCCCAACTTTCAACGGAAGCCCGCCCTAGGAGACACTCAGGGAAGACACGTGGAGGACTCCTAGTAGATCCCAAGAGCTGTAGACAGAAGGCGGAACCTCCCCACACTCAGAATTACGGAATAAGTAGGAGTGGTTTGGGGAGGTTTGGGGGCGCCCTCCACGCAGCTGCCCTTTGTCACAGCTGTTCCCTGGCAGGGGGAAGTCCGCTAATTACCTCCCGAGTCCAGGGTGATGTACTAGATGCTACCTGCATTTCCAGCCCAACACCCACCTTTCCCCGGCAGTCCGCACTAGGATCCACTCGGGGAAGACACGCGGAAGGCTCCTAGGAGATCCCAGGCGCTGCAGACAGAGGACGGAATCCTCCCCACACTCAGATTTCCGGAACGCGTCCGAGTGGGTGGGGGAGGATTGGGGCCGACCTCCACGCAGCTGCCTGGTGTCACAGCTGTTCCCTGTCTGGGGGAAGTCCGCTAATAACCTCCCCTGTCCAGGGTGAGGAACTAGATGCTACCTGCATTTCCAGCCCAACCCCCGCGTTTCCCGGGCAGCCCGCACTAGGAGACACTCGGGGAAGAAACGCGGAGGGCTCCTAGGAGATCCCAGACGCTGCAGACCGAGGACGGAACCTCCACACTCTCAGAATTACGGAACAATTATGAGTGGTTGGGGGAGGTTTGTGGCCACCCTCCACGGAGCTGTCTGGTGTCACAGCTGTTCCCTGGCAGGAGGAATTCCGCTAATTACCTCCCCTGTCGTGGGGGAGGCACTACATGCTACCTGCATTTCCAGCACAACCCCCGCATTTCCCCAGCAGCCCGCACTAGGAGACACTCTGGGAACACACGCGGAGGGCTCCTAGGAAATCCCAGGCGCAGCAGAGGACGGAACCTCCCCACTCTCAGAATTCCCGAACGAGGCTGAGTGGGTGGGGGAGGTTTGGGGCCGCCCTCCACGACGCTTCCTGGTATAACAGCTGTTCCCTGGCAGGGGGAATTTCGCTAATTTACTCCCCTGTCCAGGGGGAGGCACTAAAGCCTTCCTGCTTTTCCAGCCCAACCCCTGCCTTTCCCCGGCAGCCCGCACAAGGAGACACTCGGGGATGACACGAGGAGGGCTCATAATAGATCTCATGTGCTGCAGACAAAGGACGGAACCTCCCCACACTCAGAATTCCGGAGCTCGTCAGAGTGGGTGGGGTATGTTTAGGGCCGCACTCCACGCAGCTGCCTGGTGTCACAGCTGTTCCCTGGCAGGGGGAAGTCCGCTAATTACCTCCCCTGTACAGGGGGTGGCACTATATGGTTCCTGCATTTCCAGCACAACCCCCACTTTTCCCCGGCAGCCCGCACTAGGACACACTCGGGGAAATCATGCGGAGGGCTCCAAGTAGATCCCACGCGCTGCAGACAGAGGATGGAACCTCCCCACACTCAGATATCCGGAATAAGTTGGAGACTTTTGGGGAGTTTTGGGGCCGCCCTCCAGGCAGCTGCCTGGTGTCATAGCTGTTCCTTTGCAGGGGGAATTCCGCTAAATTCCTCCGCTGTCCAGGGGGAGGCACTACATGCTACCTTCATTTCCAGCCCAACCCCCACCTTTCAACGGCAGCCCGCCCTAGGAGACACTCAGGGAAGACACGTGGAAGGCTCCTAGTAGATCCCAAGAGCTGCAGACAGAGGACGGAACCTCACCACACTCAGATTTCCGAAACGCGTCCGAGTGGGTGGGGGAGGATTGGGTCCGACCTCCACGCAGCTGCCTGGT
The DNA here is from genome assembly GCF_009834535.1 of Camelus ferus. Classification (NCBI taxonomy): domain Eukaryota; kingdom Metazoa; phylum Chordata; class Mammalia; order Artiodactyla; family Camelidae; genus Camelus; species Camelus ferus. The sequence goes on from NC_045721.1 coordinate 28,198,077, forward strand.
GTCACAGCTGTTCCCTGTCTGGGGGAAGTCCGCTAATTACCTCCCCTGTCCAGGGTGAGGAACTAGATGCTACCTGCATTTCCAGCCCAACCCCCGCGTTTCCCGGGCAGCCCACACTAGGAGACACTCGGGGAAGACACGCGGAGGGCTCCTAGGAGATCCCAGGTGCTGCAGACAGAGGACGGAACCTCCCAACTCAGAAATCCGGAACGCGGCCGAATGGGTGGGGGAGGTTTGGGGCCGCCCTCCACGCACCTGCTTTGTGTCAGAGCTGTTCCCTGTCAGGGGGAAGTCCGCTAATTACCTCCCCTGTCAAGGGGGAGGCACTAGATGCTACCTGCTTTTCCAGCCCAAAACCCCGCATTTCCCCGGCAGCCCGCACAAGGAACACTCAGGGAAGACACGCGGAATGCTCCTAGGAGATCCCAAGAGCTGCAGACAGAGGACAGAACCTCCCCACACTCAGAATTACGGAATAAGTAGGAGTGGTCTGGGGAGTTTTGGGGGCGCCCTCCACGTAGCTGCCTGGTGTCACACTTGTTCCCTGGCAGGGGGAAGTCCGCTAATTACCTCATCATTCCAGGGGGAGGCACTAGATGCTACCTGCATTTCCAGAACAACCCCCGCCTTTCCTCGGCTGCCCGCACTAGAGAAACTCGTTGAAGACACGCCGAGGGCTCCTAGGAGATCCCAGGTGCTGCAGACAGAGGACGGAACTTCCCCACACTCAGAGTTACGGAACGCGGCCGAGTGGGTGGGGTAGGATTGGAGCCGCCCTCCACGCATCTGCCTGTTGTCACAGCTGTTACCTGTCAGGGGGAAGTCCGCTAATTACCTCCATTTTCCAGGGGGAAGCACTACATTTTTCCTGCATTTCCAGCCCTACCCCTGCCTTTCCCCGGCAGCCCGCAATAGGAGTCACTCGGGGAAGACACGCGGAAGGCTCCTAGGAGATCCCAGGGGATGCAGACCGAGGACGGAACCTCCACACACTCAGAATTCTGGAACGCGGCCGAGTGGGTAGGGGAGGTTTGGGGCCGCCCTCCACGCAGCTGCCTGTTGTCACAGCTATTCCCAGTCAGGGGAATTCCGCTAAATACCTCCCGTGTCCAGGGGGAGGCACTACATGCTACCTGCATTTACAGCCCATCCCCCGAATTTCCCATGGAGCCCGCACTAGGAAACAATCGGGAAAATACGCGGATTTCTCCTAGGAGATCCCATGCGCTGCAGACAGAGGACGGAACCTCCCCACACTCAGAATTCCGGAACGCGGCCGAGTGGGTGGGGGAGGTTTAAGGCCGCCCTCCACGCAGCTGCCTGGTGTCACAGCTGTTCCCTGGCAGGGGGAAGTCCGCTAATTACCTTCCCAGTCCAGGGTGAGGTACTAGATGCTACCTGCATTTCCAGCCTAAACCCGCTTTTCAACGGAAGCCCGCCATAGAGGACACTCAGGGAAGACACGCGGAGGGCTCCTAGGAGATCCCAAGAGCTGCAGACAGAAGACGGAACCTCCCCACACTCAGAATTAGGGAATAAGTAGGAGTGGTTTGGGGATGTTTGGGGGCGCCCTCCACGCAGCTGCCTGGTGTCACAGCTGTTCCCTGGCAGGGGGAAGTCCGCTAAATACCTCCCCTGTCCAGGGGGAGGCACTACGAGTTTCCTGCATTTCCAGACAAACCCCCGACTTTCCCCGGCAGCCCGCACTAAGAGCCACTCGGGGAAGACACGCGGAGGGCTCCTAGGAGATCCCAGGCGCTGCATACGGAGGACGGAACCTCCCCACACTCAGAATTCCGGAACGCAACCGAGTGAGTGGGGGAGGTTTGGGACCGCCCTCCACTAAGCTGCCTGGTGTCACAGCTGTTACCTGTCTGGGGGAGGTCCGCTAATTACCTCCCCAGACCAGGGGAAGGCACTACATGCTACCTGCATTTCCAGCACAAACCCCGCTTTTCCCCGGCAGCCCGCACTAGGACACACTCGGGGAAAACATGCGGAGGGATCCTAGAAGATCCCACGCGCTGCAGACAGAAGATGGAAACTCCCCACAATCAGATATCCGGAATAAGTAGGAGCAGTTTGGGGAGGTTTGGGGCCGCCCTTAACGCAGCTGCCTGGTGTCACAGCTGTTCCTTTGCAGGGGGAAGTCCGCTAAATTCCTCCGCTGTCCAGGGGGAGGCCTACATGCTACCTTCATTTCCAGCCCAACCCCCAACTTTCAACGGAAGCCCGCCCTAGGAGACACTCAGGGAAGACACGTGGAGGACTCCTAGTAGATCCCAAGAGCTGTAGACAGAAGGCGGAACCTCCCCACACTCAGAATTACGGAATAAGTAGGAGTGGTTTGGGGAGGTTTGGGGGCGCCCTCCACGCAGCTGCCCTTTGTCACAGCTGTTCCCTGGCAGGGGGAAGTCCGCTAATTACCTCCCGAGTCCAGGGTGATGTACTAGATGCTACCTGCATTTCCAGCCCAACCCCCACCTTTCCCCGGCAGCCCGCACTAGGATCCACTCGGGGAAGACACGAGGAAGGCTCCTAGGAGATCCCAGGCGCTGCAGACAGAGGACGGAACCTCCCCACACTCAGAATTATGGAACAATTACAAGTGGTTGGGGGAGGTTTGGGACCGCCCTCCACTCAGCTGCCTGGTGTCACAGCTGTTCCCTGTCTGGGGGAAGTCCGCTAATTACTTCCCCAGACCAGGGGGATTCACTACATGCTACCTGCATTTCCAGCCAAACCACCGCCTTTCCCCGGAAGCCCACACTAGAGACACTCGGGAAAGACACGCGGAGGAATCTTAGGAGATCCCAGGCGCTGCAGGCAGAGGACGGAACCTCCACAAACTCAGAATTACGGAACACGTACGAGAGGGTTCGGGAGGTTTTGGGCGCACTCCACGCAGCTGCCTGGTGTCACACCTGTTCCCTGGCAGGGGGAAGTCCGCTAATTACCTCTCCTGTACAGGGGGTAGCACTACATGGTTCCTGCATTTCCAGCACACCCCCACTTTTCACCGGCAGCCCGCACTAGGACACACTCGGGGAAATCATGCGGAGGGCTCCTAGTAGATCCCACGCGCTGCAGACAGAGGATGGAACCTCCCCACACTCAGATATCCGGAATAAGTTGGAGAGTTTTGGGGAGGTTTGGGGCCGACCTCCAGGCAGCTGCCTGGTGTCATAGCTGTTCTTTGCAGGGGGAAGTCCGCTAAATTCCTCCGCTGTCCAAGGGGAGGCACTACATGCTACCTTCATTTCCAGCCCAACCCCCACCTTTCAACGGCAGCCCGCCCTAGGAGACACTCAGGGAAGACACGTGGAGGGCTCCTAGTTGATCCCAAGAGCTGCAGACAGAGGACGGAACCTCCCCACACTCAGATTTCCGAAACGCGTCCGAGTGGTTGGGGGAGGATTGGGTCCGACCACCACGCAGCTGCCTTGTGTCACAGCTGTTCCCTGTCTGGGGGAAGTCCGCTAATTACCTCCCCTGTCCAGGGTGAGGAACTAGATGCTACCTGCATTTCCAGCCCAACCCCCGCGTTTCCCGGGCAGCCCACACTAGGAGACACTCGGGGAAGACACGCGGAGGGCTCCTAGGAGATCCCAGGTGCTGCAGACAGAGGACGGAACCTCCCAACTCAGAAATCCGGAACGCGGCCGAATGGGTGGGGGAGGTTTGGGGCCGCCCTCCACGCACCTGCTTTGTGTCAGAGCTGTTCCCTGTCAGGGGGAAGTCCGCTAATTACCTCCCCTGTCAAGGGGGAGGCACTAGATGCTACCTGCTTTTCCAGCCCAAAACCCCGCATTTCCCCGGCAGCCCGCACAAGGAAACACTCAGGGAAGACACGCGGAATGCTCCTAGGAGATCCCAAGAGCTGCAGACAGAGGACAGAACCTCCCCACACTCAGAATTACGGAATAAGTAGGAGTGGTCTGGGGAGTTTTGGGGGCGCCCTCCACGTAGCTGCCTGGTGTCACACTTGTTCCCTGGCAGGGGGAAGTCCGCTAATTACCTCATCATTCCAGGGGAGGCACTAGATGCTACCTGCATTTCCAGAACAACCCCCGCCTTTCCTCGGCTGCCCGCACTAGAGAAACTCGTTGAAGACACGCCGAGGGCTCCTAGGAGATCCCAGGTGCTGCAGACAGAGGACGGAACTTCCCCACACTCAGAGTTACGGAACGCGGCCGAGTGGGTGGGGTAGGATTGGAGCCGCCCTCCACGCATCTGCCTGTTGTCACAGCTGTTACCTGTCAGGGGGAAGTCCGCTAATTACCTCCATTTTCCAGGGGGAAGCACTACATTTTCCTGCATTTCCAGCCCTACCCTGCCTTTCCCCGGCAGCCCGCAATAGGAGTCACTCGGGGAAGACACGCGGAAGGCTCCTAGGAGATCCCAGGGGATGCAGACCGAGGACGGAACCTCCACACACTCAGAATTCTGGAACGCGGCCGAGTGGGTAGGGGAGGTTTGGGGCCGCCCTCCACGCAGCTGCCTGTTGTCACAGCTATTCCCAGTCAGGGGAATTCCGCTAAATACCTCCCGTGTCCAGGGGGAGGCACTACATGCTACCTGCATTTACAGCCCATCCCCCGAATTTTCCCATGGAGCCCGCACTAGGAAACAATCGGGAAAATACGCGGATTTCTCCTAGGAGATCCCATACGCTGCAGACAGAGGACGGAACCTCCCAACACTCAGAATTCCGGAACGCGGCCGAGTGGGTGGGGGAGGTTTAAGGCCGCCCTCCACGCAGCTGCCTGGTGTCACAGCTGTTCCCTGGCAGGGGGAAGTCCGCTAATTACCTTCCCAGTCCAGGGTGAGGTACTAGATGCTACCTGCATTTCCAGCCTAAACCCGCTTTTCAACGGAAGCCCGCCATAGAGGACACTCAGGGAAGACACGCGGAGGGCTCCTAGGAGATCCCAAGAGCTGCAGACAGAAGACGGAACCTCCCCACACTCAGAATTAGGGAATAAGTAGGAGTGGTTTGGGGATGTTTGGGGGCGCCCTCCACGCAGCTGCCTGGTGTCACAGCTGTTCCCTGGCAGGGGGAAGTCCGCTAAATACCTCCCCTGTCCAGGGGGAGGCACTACGAGTTTCCTGCATTTCCAGACAAACCCCCGACTTTCCCCGGCAGCCCGCACTAAGAGCCACTCGGGAAGACACGCGGAGGGCTCCTAGGAGATCCCAGGCTGCATACGGAGGACGGAACCTCCCCACACTCAGAATTCCGGAACGCAACCGAGTGAGTGGGGGAGGTTTGGGACCGCCCTCCACTAAGCTGCCTGGTGTCACAGCTGTTACCTGTCTGGGGGAGGTCCGCTAATTACCTCCCCAGACCAGGGGAAGGCACTACATGCTACCTGCATTTCCAGCACAAACCCCGCTTTTCCCCGGCAGCCCGCACTAGGACACACTCGGGGAAAACATGCGGAGGGATCCTAGAAGATCCACGCGCTGCAGACAGAAGATGGAAACTCCCCACAATCAGATATCCGTAAGTAGGAGCAGTTTGGGGAGGTTTGGGGCCGCCCTTAACGCAGCTGCCTGGTGTCACAGCTGTTCCTTTGCAGGGGGAAGTCCGCTAAATTCCTCCGCTGTCCAGGGGAGGCCTACATGCTACCTTCATTTCCAGCCCAACCCCCAACTTTCAACGGAAGCCCGCCCTAGGAGACACTCAGGAAGACACGTGGAGGACTCCTAGTAGATCCCAAGAGCTGTAGACAGAAGGCGGAACCTCCCCACACTCAGAATTACGGAATAAGTAGGAGTGGTTTGGGGAGGTTTGGGGGCGCCCTCCACGCAGCTGCCCTTTGTCACAGCTGTTCCCTGGCAGGGGGAAGTCCGCTAATTACCTCCCGAGTCCAGGGTGATGTACTAGATGCTACCTGCATTTCCAGCCCAACACCCCACCTTTCCCCGGCAGTCCGCACTAGGATCCACTCGGGGAAGACACGCGGAAGGCTCCTAGGAGATCCCAGGCGCTGCAGACAGAGGACGGAACCTCCCCACACTCAGATTTCCGGAACGCGTCCGAGTGGGTGGGGGGGATTGGGGCCGACCTCCACGCAGCTGCCTGGTGTCACAGCTGTTCCCTGTCTGGGGGAAGTCCGCTAATACCTCCCCTGTCCAGGGTGAGGAACTAGATGCTACCTGCATTTCCAGCCCAACCCCCGCGTTTCCCGGGCAGCCCGCACTAGGAGACACTCGGGGAAGAACGCGGAGGGCTCCTAGGAGATCCCAGTCGCTGCAGACCGAGGACGGAACCTCCACACTCTCAGAATTACGGAACAATTATGAGTGGTTGGGGGAGGTTTGTGGCCACCCTCCACGGAGCTGTCTGGTGTCACAGCTGTTCCCTGGCAGGAGGAATCCGCTAATTACCTCCCCTGTCGTGGGGGAGGCACTACATGCTACCTGCATTTCCAGCACAACCCCCGCATTTCCCCAGCAGCCCGCACTAGGAGACACTCTGGGAACACACGCGGAGGGCTCCTAGGAATCCCAGGCGCAGCAGAGGACGGAACCTCCCCACTCTCAGAATTCCCGAACGAGGCTGAGTGGGTGGGGGAGGTTTGGGGCCGCCCTCCACGACGCTTCCTGGTATAACAGCTGTTCCCTGGCAGGGGGAATTTCCGCTAATTTACTCCCCTGTCCAGGGGAGGCACTAAAGCCTTCCTGCTTTCCAGCCCAACCCCCCTTTCCCCGGCAGCCCGCACAAGGAGACACTCGGGGATGACACGAGGAGGGCTCATAATAGATCTCATGTGCTGCAGACAAAGGACGGAACCTCCCCACACTCAGAATTCCGGAGCTCGTCAGAGTGGGTGGGGTAGTTTGGGCCGCACTCCACGCAGCTGCCTGGTGTCACAGCTGTTCCCTGGCAGGGGGAAGTCCGCTAATTACCTCCCTGTACAGGGGGTGGCACTATATGGTTCCTGCATTTCCAGCACAACCCCCACTTTTCCCCGGCAGCCCGCACTAGGACACACTCGGGAAATCATGCGGAGGGCTCCAAGTAGATCCCACGCGCTGCAGACAGAGGATGGAACCTCCCCACACTCAGATATCCGGAATAAGTTGGAGACTTTGGGGAGTTTTGGGGCCGCCCTCCAGGCAGCTGCCTGGTGTCATAGCTGTTCCTTTGCAGGGGGAATTCCGCTAAATTCCTCCGCTGTCCAGGGGGAGGCACTACATGCTACCTTCATTTCCAGCCCAACCCCCACCTTTCAACGGCAGCCCGCCCTAGGAGACACTCAGGAAGACACGTGGAAGGCTCCTAGTAGATCCCAAGAGCTGCAGACAGAGGACGGAACCTCACCACACAGATTCCGAAACGCGTCCGAGTGGGTGGGGGAGGATGGGTCCGACCTCCACGCAGCTGCCTGGTGTCACAGCTGTTCCCTGTCTGGGGGAAGTCCGCTAATTACCTCCCCTGTCCAGGGTGAGGAACTAGATGCTACCTGCATTTCCAGCCCAACCCCCGCGTTTCCCGGGCAGCCACACTAGGAGACACTCGGAGACACGCGGAGGGCTCCTAGGAGATCCCAGGTGCTGCAGACAGAGGACGGAACCTCCCAACTCAGAAATCCGGAACGCGGCCGAATGGTGGGGGAGGTTTGGGGCCGCCTCCACGCACCTGCTTTGTGTCAAGCTGTTCCCTGTCAGGGGGAAGTCCGCTAATTACCTCCCCTGTCAAGGGGGAGCACTAGATGCTACCTGCTTTTCCAGCCCAAAACCCCGCATTTCCCCCCGTCAGCCCGCACAAGGAAACTCAGGGAGACACGCGTGATGCTCCTAGGAGATCCCAAGAGCTGCAGACAGAGGACAGAACTCCCCACACTCAGATTACGGAATAAGTAGGAGGGTCTGGAGTTTTGGGGG
>NC_045721.1:28206069-28265035 GCF_009834535.1 Camelus ferus
GCCTGGAGTCACAGGTATTCCATGGCAGGGGGAATTCCGCTAATTACCTCATCTGTCCAGGGGGAGGTACCAGATGCTACCTGCATTTCCAGCCCAACCCCCGCTTTTCCCATGCAGCCTGCAAAAGAGTCACTTGGGGAAGACACGCGGAGGGCTCCTAGGAGATCCCAGGCGTGCAGACCGACTACGGAACCTCGCCACACTCAGAATTCCGGAACGCAGCCTAGTGTGTGGGGGAGGTTTGGGGCAGCACACCACGCAGCTGCCTGTTGTCACAGGTGTTCCCTGGCAGGGGGAATTCCGTTAATTTCCTCATCTGTCCAGGGGGATGCACTAGATGCTACCTGTATATCCAGCCCAACCCCCGCATTTCCCCGGCAGCCCGCACTAGGAGACACTCGGGGAAGACACGGATGGCTCCTAGGAGATCCAGTTGCTGCAGACAGAGGACGGAACCTCGCCACAATCAGAATTCCGGAAAGCGGCCAAATGGGTGTCGGAACTTTGGGGCCGCCCTCCACGAAGCTGCCTGGTGTCACAGGTGTTACCTGGCAGGGGGAAGTCCGCTAAATACCTCATCTGTCCAGAGGGAGGCACTAGATGCTACCTGCATTTCCAGCCCTACCCCAGCCTTTACCCGGCAACCCGGACTAGGAGAAACTCTGGGAAAGACTCGGGGAGGGCTCCTAGGAGATCCAGTCGCTGCAGACAGAGGACGAACCTCCCCACACTCAGAATGCCGGAACGAGGCCGAGTGGGATTGGGAGGTTTGGGGCCGCCCACCACGCAGCTGCCTGGTGTCACAGGTGTTCCCGGGCAGGGGGAAGTCCGCTAATTACCTCATCTGTCCAGGGGGAGGCACTAGATGCTACCTGCATTTCCAGCCCAACCCCCGCCTTTCCCCGGCAGCCCGCACTAGGAGACACTCGGGGAAGAAACCGCAGGATGGCTCCTAGGAAATCCCACGTGCTGCAGACAGAGTACGGAACTTCGCCACACTTAGAATTCCTGAACGCGGCCCGAGTGGTTGTGGGAGGTTTGGGGCCGCCATCCACGCAGCTGCCTGGTCTCACAGGTGTTCCCTGGCAGGGGTGTGGTAATTCCGCTAATTACCTCATTTGTCCAGGGAAGTCACTAGATGCTACCTGCATTTCCAGCCCAACCCCCCTCTTTTCCCCGGAAGCCCGCACTAGGAAACACTCGGGGAAGACACGCGGAGGGCTCCTAGGAGATCACAAGGCGCTGCAGACAGAGGACGGTACCTCTCCACACTCAGAATTTCGGAACGGTGGTCGAGTGCATGGGGGAGGTTTGTGGCCGCCTCCACGCAGCTGCCTTGTGTCAACATGTGTTCCCTGGCAGGGGGAAGTCCGCTAAATACCTCATCAGTCCAGGGGGACGCAATAGATGCTACTAGCATTTCCAGCAAAACCCCCGACTTTCCCAGCAGACCGCTATAAGATACACTCGGAGAAGACAGGCGGAGTGCTCCTAGGAGATCCCAGGCGCTGCAGACAGAGGACGGAACTTCGCCACACTCAGAATTCCGGAACACGCCCGAGTTGTTGGGGGAGTTTTGGGGCCGCTCTCCACGCAGCTGCCTGGTCTCACAGGTGTTCCCTGGCAGGGGAAGTCCGCTAAATACCTCATCTGTCCAGAGGGAGGCACTAGATGCTACCAGCATTTCCAGCCTAACCCCCTCTTTCCCCGAAAGCACGCACTAGGAGTCGCTCGGGGAAGACACGCGGAGGGCTCCTAGGATATCAAGGAGTTGCAGACAGAGGACGGAAACTCCCCACACTCAGAAATCAGGAACCCGGCCGAGTTTGTGGGGGAGTTTTGGGGCCGCCCTCCAAGCAGCTGCCTGTTTTCACAGGTGTTCCCTGGCAGGGGGAAGTCCGCTAAATACCTCATCTGTCCAGAGGGAGGCACTAGATGCTACCAGCATTTCCAGCCTAACCCCCCTCTTTTCCCCGGAAAGCCCGCACTAGGAAACACTCGGGGAAGTCACGCGGAGGGCTCCTAGAGATCCAAGGCGCTGCAGACAGTGTACGGAACCTCCCCACACTCAGAATTCCGGAACCCGGCCGAGTGGGTGGGGGAGGTTTGGGGCCGCCCTCCACGCAGCTGCCTGGTGTCACAGGTGATCCCTGGAAGGGGGAATTCCGCTAATAACCTCATCTGTCCTGGGGTAGGCACTAGGTGCTACCTGCATTTCGAGCCCAACCACCGCCTTTCCCCTGCAGCCCGCATAAGAGTCACTCGGGGAAGACACTCGGATGGCTCCTAGGAGATCCCAGGCGCTGCAGACAGAGAACGGAACCTCGCCACACTCAGAATTCCGGAACGTGGCCTAGTGTGTTGGGGAGTTTTGGGGCAGCCTCCCACGCAGCTGCCTGGTGTCACAGGTGTTCCCTGGCAGGGGTGTAATTCGCTAATTTCCTCATTTGTCCAGGGGGAGGCACTAGATGCTAACTGCATTTCCAGCCCAACCACCACCTTTCCCCTGCAGCCCGCAATAAGAGACATTCGGGGAAGACACGCGGAGAGCCCCTTGGGGATCCCAGGCGCTGCAGACAGAGGACGGAACCTCGCCACACTCAGAATTCCGGAACGCGCCCGAGTGGGTGGGGGAGGGTTGTGGCCCACTTCCACGTAGCTGCCTGTTTTCACAGGTGTTCCCTGGCAGGTGGAATTCCGCTAACTACCTGATGTGTCCAGGGGGAGGCACTAGATTCTACCTGCATTTCCAGACCAACCCCCGCCTTTCCCCGGCAGCCCGCACTAGGAGACACTCGGGAAGGCACGGGGAGGGCTCCTAGGAGTTCCCAGGCCCTGCAGACATAGGACGGATCCTCCCCACTCTCAGAATTCCGGAACGCGGCCGAGTGGGTGGGGTAGATTTGGGGCCGCCCTCCACGCAGCTGCCTGGTGTCACAGGTGTTCCCTGGCAGGGGGAATTCCGCTAAATACCTCATCTGTCCAGGGGGAGGCACTAGATGCTACCTGCATTTCCAGGACAACCCCTGACTTTCCCCTGCAGCCCGCTCTAAGATACACTCGGGGAAGACAGTCGGAGGGCTCCTTGGAGATCCCAGTTGCTGCAGACAGAGGACGGAACCTCGCCACACTCAGAATTCCGGAACGCGGCCGAGTGTGTGGGGGAGGTTTGGGGCCGCCCTCCACGCAGCTGCCTGGTGTCACAGGTGTTCCCTGGCAGGGGTGTAATTCCGCTAATTACCTCATTTGTCCAGTGGGAAGCACTAGATTCTACCTGCATTTCCAGCCCAACCACCGCCTTTCCCCTGCATCCCGCAATACGAGACATTTGGTGAAGACACGCGGAGAGCTACTTGGAGATCCCAGGCGCTGCAGACAGAGGACGGAACCTACCCACACTCAGAATTCCGGAACGCGGCCGAGTGGTTGGGGAGGTTTGGGGCCGCCTACCACGTAGCTGCCTGTTGTCACAGGTGTTCCCTGGCAGGGGGAAGTCCGCTAAATACCTGAAGTGTCCAGGGGGAGGCACTAGATTCTACCTGCATTTCCATACCAACCCCCGACTTTCCCCGGCAGCCCGCACTAGGAGACACTCGGGGAAGACACGGGGAGGGCTCCTAGGAGATTCAAGGCACTGCAGAAAGAGGAGTGAACCTCGCCACAATGAGAATTCCGGAACGCGGCCGAGTGGGTGGGGGATATTTGGGGCCTCCCTCCACGCAGCTGCCTCGTGTCACAGGTGTTCCCTGGCAGGTGGAAGTCCGCTAATTACCTCATCTGTCCAGGGAGAGGCACTAGATGCTACCTGCATTTCTAGCCTATCCCCCGCATTTTCCCGGCAGACCGCACTAGGAGACACTCGGGGAAGACACGCGGATGGCTCCTAGGAGGTCCCAGTTGCTGCAGACCGAGGACGGAGCCTCGCAACACTCAGAATTCCGGAACGCAGCCGAGTGTTTGGGGGAGGTTTGGGGCCGCCCTCCAAGCAGCTGCCTGGTGTCACAGGTGTTCCCTGGCATGGGGAAGTCCGTTAATTACCTCATCTGTCCAGGGGGAGGCACTAGATTCTACCAGCATTTCCAGCCCAATCCACGCCTTTCCCTGGCAGCTTGCACTAGGAGATAATCGGGGAAGACACGCGGAAGACTCCTAGGAGATCCCAGTCGCTGAAGACTGAGGACGGAACCTTGCCACACTGAGAATTCCGGAACGCGGCCGAGTGGGTGGGGAATTTTGGGGCCGCCCCCCAAGCAGCTGCCTGGTGTCACAGGTGTTCCCTGGCAGGGGAAGTCCGCTTATTACCTCTTCTGTCCAGAGGGAGGCACTAGATGTTACCTGCATTTCCAGCCCAACCCTCGCCTTTCCTCAAATTCCGCACAAGGAGACACTCGGGGAAGACACAGCGGAGGGCTCCTAGGAGATCCCAGGCGCTGCAGACAGAGGACGGATCCTCGCCACATTCAAAATTCCGGAACGTGGCCGAGTGGGTGGGGGAGTGTTCGGGCCCCCCTCCACGTAGCTGCCTGGTGTCACAGGTGTTCCCTGGCAGTGGGAATACTGCTAATTACCTCATCTGTCCTGGGGGAGGCAGTAGATGCTACCAGCATTTCCAGCCCAACCCCCGGGTTTCCCCGGGCGCCCGCACTATGAGACACTCGGGGAAGTCACGCGGACGGCTCTTAGGTGATCCCAGGCGCTGCAGACAGAGGACGAAACCTCCCCACACTCAGAATTCCGGAACGCGGCCGAGTTGTTGGGGGAGTTTTAGGGCCGCTCTCCACGCAGGTGCCTGGTGTCACAGGTGTTCCCTGGCTAGGGAAATCCGCAAATTACATCATCTGTCCAGGGGGAGGCACTAGATTCTACCTGAAATTCCAGCCCAACCCCCGCCTTTCCCCAGCAGCAAGCACAAGAGACACGCGGGGAAGACTCGCGGAGGGCTTCTAGGAGATCCCAGGCGCTGCAGACAGAGGACGGGACCTCGCCACACTCAGAATTCCGGAACCCGCCCGAGTGGTTGGGGGAGGTTTGAGGCCGCCCTCCACGCAGCTGCCTTGTGTCACAGGTGTTCCCTGGCACGGGGAAGTCCGCCAATTACCTTTTCTGTCCTGGGGGAGGAACTAGATGCTACCTGCATTTCCAGCATAACCCACACCTTTCCAGGCAGAAGGCACTAGGTTACAATCGGGGAAGACACGCGGAGGGCTCCTAGGACATCCCAGGTGCTGCAGACAGAAGATGGAACTTCGCCACTCTCAGAATTCCGGAACGCGGCCGAGTGGGTGGGGAGGTTTGGGGCCGCCCTACACGCAGCTGCCTGGTGTCACAAGTGTTCCCTGGCAGTGGGAAGTCCGCTAATTACCTCATCTGTCCAGGGGGAGGCACTAGATGCTACCTGCGTTTCCAGCCCTACCCCCGCCTTTCCCCGGCAGCCCGCATAGGAGACACTCAGGGAAGACCTGGTGAGGGATCCTAGGAGATCCCAGGACCTGCAGACAGAGAACGGAACCTCGCCACACTCAGAATTCTGGAACTTTCTGAGTAGGTGGAGGAGTTTTGGGGCCGCCAATCCACGCAGCTGCCTGGTGTCACAGGTGTAAGTTGGCAGGAGGAATTCCGCTAATAACCTCATCTGTCCTGGGGTAGGCACTAGGTGCTACCTGCATTTCGAGCCCAACCACCGCCTTTCCCCTGCAGCCCGCATAAGAGTCACTCGGGGAAGACACTCGGATGGCTCCTAGGAGATCCCAGGCGCTGCAGACAGAGAACGGAACCTCGCCACACTCAGAATTCCGGAACGTGGCCTAGTGTGTTGGGGAGTTTTAGGGCAGCCAACCACGCACCTGCCTGGTGTCACAGGTGTTCCCTGGCAGGGGTGTAATTCGCTAATTTCCTCATTTGTCCAGGGGGAGGCACTAGATGCTAACTGCATTTCCAGCCCAACCACCGCCTTTCCCTTGCAGCCCGCAATAAGAGACATTCGGGGAAGAAACGCGGAGAGCCCCTTGGGGATCCCAGGCGCTGCAGACAGAGGACGGAACCTCGCCACACTCAGAATTCCGGAACGCGGCCGAGTGGGTGGGGGAGGGTTGCAGCCCACTTCCACGTAGCTGCCGGTTTTCACAAGTGTTCCCTGGCAGGTGGAAGTCCGCTAACTACCTGATGTGTCCAGGGGGAGGCACTAGATTCTACCTGCATTTCCAGAACAACCCCCGCCTTTCCCCGGCAGCCCGCACTAGGAGACACTCGGGGAAGACACGGGGAGGGCTCCTAGGAGTTCCCAGGCCCTGCAGACATAGGACGAATCCTCCCCACTCTCAGAATTCCGGAACGCGGCCGAGTGGGTGGGGTAGATTTGGGGCCGCCCTCCACGCAGCTGCCTGGTGTCACAGGAGTTCCCTGGCAGGGGGAATTCCGCTAAATACCTCATCTGTCCAGGGGGAGGCACTAGATGCTACCTGCATTTCCAGGACAACCCCTGACTTTCCCCTGCAGCCCGCTCTAAGATACACTCGGGGAATACAGGCGGAGGGCTCCTTGGAAATCCCAGGTGCTGCAGACAGAGGACGGATCCTCGCCACACTCAGAATTCCGGAACGCGGCCGAGTGGGTGGGGGAGGTTTGGGGCCGCCCACCACCCAGCTGCCTGGTGTCACAGGTGTTCCCTGGCAGGGGTGTAATTCCGCTAATTACCTCATTTGTCCAGTGGGAAGCACTAGATTCTACCTGCATTTCCAGCCCAACCACCGCCTTTCCCCTGCATCCCGCAATACGAGACATTTGGTGAAGACACGCGGAGAGCTACTTGGGATCCCAGGCGCTGCAGACAGAGGACGGAACCTACCCACACTCAGAATTCCGGAACGCGGCCGAGTGGTTGGAGGAGGTTTGGGGCCGCCTTCCACGTAGCTGCCTGGTGTCACAGGTGTTCCCTGGAAGGGGGAAGTCCGCTAACTACCTGAAGTGTCCAGGGGGAGGCACTAGATTCTACCTGCATTTCCAGACCAACCCCCGCGTTTCCCCGGCAGCCCGCACTAGGAGACACTCGGGGAAGACACGGGGAGGGCTCCTAGGAGATTCAAGGCACTGCAGAAAGAGGAGTGAACCTTGCCACAATGAGAATTCTGGAACGTGGCCGAGTGGGTGGGGGATATTTGGGGCCTCCCTCCACGCAGCTGCCTCGTGTCACAGGTGTTCCCTGGCAGGTGGAAGTCCGCTAATTACCTCATCTGTCCAGGGGGAGGCACTAGATGCTACCTGCATTTCTAGCCTATCCCCCGCGTTTTCCCGGCAGACCGCACTAGGAGACACTCGGGGAAGACACGCGGATGGCTCCTAGGAGATCCCAGATGCTGCAGACAGAGGACGGAACCTCGCCACTCTAACAATTCCGGGACGCGGCCGAGTGGTTGTGGGAGGTTTGGGGCCGCCATCCACGCAGCTGCCTTGTGTCACATGTTTTCCCCGACAGGGGGAAGTCCGTTAATTACCTCATCTGTCCAGGGGGAGGCACTAGATTCTACCAGCATTTCCAGCCCAATCCACGCCTTTCCCTGGCAGCCTGCACTAGGAGACAAACGGGGAAGACACGCGGAAGACTCCTAGGAGATCCCAGTCGCTGCAGACTGATGACGGAACCTTGCCACACTCAGAATTCCGGAACGCGGCCGAGTGGGTGGGGAATTTTGGGGCCGCCCCCCAAGCAGCTGCCTGGTGTCACAGGTGTTCCCTGGCAGGGGAAGTCCGCTTATTACCTCTTCTGACCAGAGGGAGGCACTAGATGTTACCTGCATTTCCAGCCCAACCCTCGCCTTTCCTCAAATTCCGCACTAGGAGACACTCGGGGAAGACACGCGGAGGGCTCCTAGGAGATCCCAGGCGCTGCAGACAGAGGACGTAACCTCCTCACACTCAGAATTCCGGAACGAGGCCTAGTGGGTTGGGGAGGTTTGGGGCCGCAATCCACAAATTTGCCTCGTGTCACAGGTGTTCCCTGGCAGGGGGAAGTCCGCTAATTACCTCATCTGTCCAGGGGGAGGCACTAGATGCTACCAGCATTTCCAGACCAACCCCGCCTTTCCCCGTCAGCCCGCAATAGGAGAAACTCGGGGAAGACACGGGAAGGGCTCTTAGGTGATCCCAGGCGCTGCAGACAGAGGACGGAACCTCGCCACACTCAGAATTCCGGAATGGGATCGAGTGCATGGGGGAGGTTTGGAGCCGCAATCCACGCAGCAGCCTGGTGTCACATGTGTTCCATTGCAGGGGGAATTCCGCTAATTACCTCATCTGTCCAGGGGGAGGCACTAGATTCTACCTGCATTTCCAGCCTAACCCCCGACTTTAGCTGCAGCCCGCTCTAGGATAAACTCGGGGAAGACAGGCGGAGTGCTACTAGGAGATCACAGGCGCTGCAAACCGAGGACGGAACCTCGCAACACTCAGAATTCCAGAACGCGGCCGAGTGGGTGGGGGAAGTTTGGGGCCGCCTTCCACGTAGCTGCCTTGTTTCACAGGTGTTCCCCGGCAGGGGGAAGTCCGCTAACTACCTGATGTGTCCAAGGGGAGGCACTAGATTCTACCTGCATTTCCAGACCAACCCCCGCCTTTCCCCGGAAGCCCGCACTAGGAGACACTCGGGGAAGAAGCGGGGATTGCTCCTAGGAGATTCAAGGCACTGCAGACAGAGGACAGACCTCGCCACACTCAGAATTCCGGACCGCGGCCGAGTGGGTGGGGGAGGTTTGGGGCCGCCCTCCACGAAGCTGCCTGGTGTCAGAGGTGTTCCCTGGCAGGGGGAATTCCGTTAATTACCTCATCTGTCCAGGGGGTGGCACTAGATGTTACCTGCGTATCCAGCCCAACCCCCGAACTTTCCCGACAGCCCGCACTAGGAGACACTCAGGGAAGACACGCGAAAGGCTCCTAGGAGATCACAGGCGCTGCATAGAGAGAACGGAACCTCGCCACACTCAGAATTCCGGAACGCGGCCGAGTGTGTGGGGGAGGTTTGGGGCCGCCCACCAAACAGCTGCCTGGTCGAACAGTTGTTCCCTGTAAGGGGTGTTATTCCGCTAATTACCTCAATTGTCCAGGGGGAGGCACTAGATGCTACCTGCGTTTCCAGCCCAACACCCGACTTTCCACTGCAGCCCGCATAATTGTCACTCGGGGAATACACGCGGAGAGCTCCTAGGAGATCCCAGGCGCTGCAGAGAAGACGGAACCTCGCCACACTCAGAATTCCGGAACGCGGCCGTTTGAGTGGGGGAGATTTGGGGCCGCCCTCCACGCCGCTGCCTGGTGTCACAGTTGTTCCCTGGCAGTGTGAAGTCCGCTAATTACCTCATCTGTCCAGGGGGAGGCACTAGATGCTACTAGCATTTCCAGCCCAAACCCCACTTTTCCCCGGCAGCCCGCACTAGGAGACACTCAGGGAAGACACGCGGAGGGCTCCTAGGAGATCCCAGGTGCTGCAGACAGAGGTCGGAACCTCGCCAAATTCAGAATTCCGGAACGCGACCGAGTGGTTTGTGTGGGTTAGGGGCCGCCCTGCACGAAGATGCCTGGTGTCCCAGGTGTTCCCTGGCAGGGGGAATTCCGCTAATTACCTCATCTGTCCAAAGGGATTCACTAGATGCTACCTGCATTTCCAGCCCAACCCCCGTATTTCCCCGGAAGCCCGCTCTAGGATACAAACGGGGAAGACAGGCGGAGGGCTCTTAGGAGATCCCAGGCGCTGCAGACAGAGGACGGAACCTCCCCACACTCAGAATTCCGGAACGCGGCCGAGTGGGTGGGGCAATTTTTGGCCGCCCTCCACGCAGCTGCCTGGTGTCAATGGTGTTCCCTGGCAGGGGGAGATCCGCTAATTACCTAATCTGTCCTGGTGGAGGCACTAGATGCTTCCTGCATTTCCAGCCCAACCCCCGCCTTTCCCCGGCAGCACGCACTAAGAGACACTCAGGGAAGACACGCGGATGGGTCCTAGGTAATCCCAGGTGCTGCAGAAAGAGGACGGAACTTCGCCACACTCAGAATTCCAGAACGCGGCCGAGTGGGTGGGGGAGATTTCGGGCCGAACTCCATGCAGCTGCCTTTTGTCACAGGTGTTCCTTGGCAGGGGGAATTTAAATAATTACCTCATTTCTCCAGGGGGATGTACTAGATCCTACCTGCTTTTCCAGCATAACCACCGCCATTCGAGGCAGCCGGCACTAGGTAACACCCGGGGAATACACGCGGAGGGCTCCTAGGGCATCCCAGTCGCTGCAGACAGAGGACGGATCCTCGCCACACTCAGAATTCCGGAATGCGGCCGAGTGGGTGGGGGAGGTTTGTGGCCACACTCCACGAAACTGCCTGGTGTCACAGGTGTTCCCTGGCAGGTGTAATTCCGCTAATTACCTCATCTGTCCAGGGGGAGGCACTAAATGCTACCTGCATTTCCAGCCCAACCCCCACCTTTCCCCGGCAGCCCGCTCTATGATACATTCGGGGAAGAGAGGCGGAGTGCTCCTAGGAGATCCCAAGCGCTGCAGACAGAGGACGGAACTTCGCCACACTCAGAATTCTGGAACTGTCTGAGTGGGTGGAGGAGTTTTGGGGCCGCCATCCACGAAGCTGCCTGGTGTCACAGGTGTTCGTTGGCAGTTGGAATTCCGCTAAATACCTCATCTCTCCTGTGGTAGGCAATAGATGCTACTTGCATTTCCAGCCCAACCACCACCTTTCCCCTGCAGCCCGCATAAGAGTCACTCGGGTGAGACACGTGGATGGCTCCTAGGAGATCCCAGGCGCTGCAGACAGAGAACGGAACCTCGCCACACTCAGAATTACGGAACGTGGCCTAGTGTGTTGGGAGGTTTGGGGCAGACTTCCACGCAGCTGCCTGGTGACAGAGGTGTTCCCTGGCAGGGGGAATTCCGCTAAATAAATCATCTGTCCAGGGGGAGGTCCTAGATGCTACCTGCATTTCTAGCCTATCCACCTCCTTTCCCAGGCAGCCCGCACTAGGAGACACTCGGGGAAGTCACGCGGAGGGCTCCTAGGATATCCCAGGTGCTGCAGACAGAGGACGGAACCTCGCCACACTCAGAATTCCGGAACGTGTCCGAGTGGTTCGGGGAATATTTGAGCCGCCCTCCACGCAGCTGCCTGATTTCACAGGTGTTCGCAGGCAGTGGGAATTCATCTAATTACCTCATCTGTCCAGGGGGAGGCACTAGATGCTACCTGCGTATCCAGCACAACCCCCGCCTTTCCCCAAAATCCCGCAATCGGAGACACTCAGGGAAGACACGTGGAGGGCTCCTAGGAGATCCCAGGCGCTGCAGACCGAGGACGGAACCTCGCCACACTCAGAATTCCGGAACGCGGCCGAGTTGTTGGGGGAGGTTTGGTGCCGCCCTCTACGCACCTGCCTGGTGTCACAGGTGTTCCCTGGCTGGAGGAAGTCCGCTAATTACCTCATCTGTCCAGGGGGAGGCACTAGATGCTACCTGCATTTCCAGCCCAACCCCCGCCTTTCCCCGGGAGCCCGCACTAGGACACACTCGGGAAAGAAACGGGGATTGCTCCTAGGAGATTCAAGGCACTGCAGACAGAGGACAGAACCTCGCCACACTCAGAATTCCGGACCGCGGCCCAGTGGGTGGGGGATGTTTGGGGCCGCCATCCACACAGCTGCCTGGTGTCACAGGTGTTCCCTGGCAGGGGGAATTCCGCTATTTACCTCATCTCTCCAGGGGGTGGCACTAGATGCTACCTGCGTATCCAGCCCAACCCCCACCCTTTCCCGGCAGCCCGCACTAGGAGACACTCAGGGAAGACACGCGAAATGCTCCTAGGAGGTCCCAGGCGCTGCATAGAGAGGACGAAACCTCTCCACACTCAGAATTCCGGAACGCGGCCGAGAGTGTGGTAGAGGTTTGGGGCCGCCCACCACGCAGCTGCCTGGTGTCACAGGTGTTCCCTGGCAGGGGGAAGTCCGCTAATTACCTCATCTCTCCAGGGAGAGGCACTAGATGCTACCTGCATTTCTAGCCTATCCCCCGCTTTTTCCCGTCAGTCCGCACTAGGAGACACTCGGGGAAGACACGCGGAGGGCTCCTAGGAGATCCCAGGCGCTGCAGACAGAGAAGGGAACCTCGCCACACTCAGAATACAGGAACGCGGCCGAGTTGGTGGGGGAGGTTTGGGGCCGCCCTCCACGCAGCAGCCTGGTCGCACAGGTGTTCCCTGTAAGGGGTGTTATTCCGCTAATTACCTCATTTGTCCAACGGGGAGGCACTAGATGCTACCTGCGTTTCCAGCCCATCCCCGGACTTTCCCCTGCAGCCCGCAAAATAGTCACTCGGGGAAGACACGGGGATAGCTACTAGGAGATCCCAGGCGCTGCAGAGAGAACGGAACCTCGCCACAATCAGAATTTCGTAACGCGGCCGAGTGGGTTTGGGAGGTTTTTGGCCGCCTTCCACGTAGCTGCCTGGTGTCACAGGTGTTCCCTGGCAGGGGGAAGTCCGCTAATTACCTCATCTGTCCAGGGGGAGGCACTAGATTCTACCTGCATTTCCAGCCCAACCCCCGCCTTTCTCCGACAGCCCGCACTAGGAGAAACTCGGGGAAGACACGGGAATGGCTCCTAGGTGATCCCAGGCGCTGAAGACAGAGGACGGAACCTCGCCACACTCAGAATTCCGGAAAGCGGCCGAGTGTGTTGGAGAGGTTTGGGGCCGCCCACCACGCAGCTGCCTGGTGTCACAGGAGTTCCCTGGCAGGGGGAAGTCAGCTAATTACCTCATCTGTCCAGGGACAGGCACTAGATGCTACCTGCATTTATAGCATATCATCCGCTATTTCCCGTCAGCCCGCACTAGGAGACACTCGGGGAAGACACGCAGAGGGCTCGTAGGAGATCCAAGGTGCTGCAGACAGAGGACAGAACCTCGCCAACCTCAGAACTCCGGAACGAGACCGAGTGTGTTTGGGAGGTTTGGGGCCAACCTCCTCGAAGCTGCCTGGTGTCACAGGTGTTCCCTCTCCGAGGGAAGTCCGCTAATTATCTGATCTGTCCACGTGGAGGCACTAGAGGCTACCTGCATTTCCAGCAGAACCCCCTCCATTCCCCGGCAGCCCGCACTAGGAAGCACTCGGGGAAGACACGCGGTGGACTCCTAGGAGATCCCAGGCGCTGCAGACAGAGGACGGAACCTCGCCACACTCAGAAATCCGGAACGCGGCCTAGTGGTTTGGGGAGGTTTGGGGCCGCACACCACGCAGCTGCCTGTTGTCACAGGTGTTCCCTGGCAGGGGGAAGTCCGCTAATTATCTGATCTGTCCAGGGTTAGGCACTAGATGCTACCTGCATTTCCAGACCAACCCCCGATATTTCCCTGCAGCCCGCACTATGGGACACTCGGGGAAGACACGCGAATTGCTCCTAGGAGATCCCAGTCGCTGCAGACAGAGGATGGAACCTCGCCACACTCAGAAATCCGGAACGTGGCCTAGTGGGTTGGGGAGGTTTGGGCCGCACCCCACGCAGCTGCCTGGTGTCACAGGTGATCCCGGGCAGGGGGAAGTCCGCTAATTTCCTCATCGGTCCATGTTGAGGCACTAGAAGCTACCTGCATTTCCAGCACAACCCCCGCCATTCCCCGGGAGCCCGCACTAGGAGACACTCGGGGAAGACACGCGGAGGGCTCCTAGCAGATCCCAGGCGCTGCAGACAGAGGACGGAACCTCGCCACACTCAGAAATCCGGAACGCGGCGTATAGGTTTGGGGAGTTTTGGGGCCGCCCTCCACGCCGCTGCCTGTTGTCAAAGGGGTTCCTTGGCAGGGGGAAGTCCGCTAATTACCTCATCTGTCCACGGGAGGCACTAGATGCTACCTGCATTTCCAGCACAACCCCCTCTTTCCCCAGCAGCACGCCATAGGAGACACTCGGTGAAGACACGCAGAGGGCTCCTAGGAGATCCCAGGCGCTGCAGAGTGAGGACGGAGCCTCGCCACCCTCAGAATTCCGGAACGCGGCCGAGTGGGTGGGGGAGGTTTGGGGCCAACATCCACGCAGCTGCCTGGTGTCACAGTTGTTCCCTGGAAGGGGGAAGTCCGCTAAATACCTGATCAGTCCAGTGGGAGGCACTAGATGCTATCTGCATTTCCAGCCCAACCCCCACCTTTCCCCAGCAGCCCGCACTAGGAGACACGTGGGGAAGACACGCGGAGGGCTCCTCGGAGATCCCAGGCGCTGCAGACAGAGGACGGAACCTAGCAAAACTCAGAATTCCGGAACAAGCCCGAGTGGGTTGGGGAGGTTTTGGGCTGCCCTCCACGCAGCTGCCTGGTTTCACAGGTGTTCCCTGGCAGGGGGAAGTCCGCTAATTACCTGATCTGTCCAGGGGGAGGCAGTAGAGGCTACCTGCATTTCCAGCCCAATCCCCACCTTTCCCTGGATGACCGCATTAGGAGACACTCGGGGAAGACACGCGGAGGGCTCCTAGGAGATTCCAGGTGCTGCAGACAGAGGACCGAACCTCGCCACCCTCAGAATTCCGGAACACGGCCGAGTGTGTTGGGGAGGTTTGGGGCAAACCTCCTCGCAGCTGCCTGGTGTCACAGGTGTTCCCTGGCAGGGGGAAGTCCGCTAATTACCTGATCTGTCCACGTGGAGGCACTAGAGGCTACCTGCATTTCCAGCCCAACCCCCGATTTTTCCGGGCAGCACGCACTAGGAGACACTCGGGGAAGACACGCGGAGGACTCCTAAGAGATCCCAGGCGCTGCAGATGGAGGACGGAACCTCGCCACACTCAGAATTCCGGATCGCGGCCGAGTGGGTGGGGGAGGTTCGTGGCCGCCTTCCACGCAGCTGCCTGGTCGCACAGGTGTTCCCTGTAAGGGGTGTTATTCCGCTAATTACCTCAAATGTCCAGGGGGAGGCACTAGATGCTACCTGCGTTTCCAGCCCAACACCCGACTTTCCCCTGCAGTCCGCATAATTGTCACTCGGGGAATACACGCGGAGAGCTCCTAGGAGATCCCAGGCGCTGCAGAGAGGACGGAACCTCGCCACACTCAGAATTCCGTAACGCGGCCGAGTGGGTGGGGGAGGTTTGGGGCCGCCCTCCACGCCGCTGCCTGGTGTCACAGTTGTTCCCTGGCAGGGGGAAGTCCGCTAATTACCTCATCTGTCCAGGGGGAGGCACTAGATGCTACCTGCATTTTCAGCCCAACCCCCGCCTTTCCCCGACAGCCCGCACTAGGAGAAACTCGGGGAAGCCACGGGAATGGCTCCTAGTTGATCCCAGGCGCTGAAGACAGAGGACGGAAACTCGCCACACTCAGAATTCCGTAACGCGGACGAGTGGGTGGTGGAGGTTTGGGGCCGCCCTCCACGCAGCTGCCTGGTGTCACAGGTGTTCCCTGGCAGGGGTAATTCCGCTAATTACCTCATCTGTCCAGGGGGAGGCACTAGATGCTACCTGCGTTTCCAGCCCAACCCCCTCACTTTCCCGGCATCCCGCACTAGGAGACACTCAGGGAAGACACGCGAAAGGCTCCTGGGAGATCCCAGGCGCTGCATAGAGAGGACGGAACCTCGCCACACTCAGAATTCCGGACCGCGGCCGAGTGTGTGGGGGAGGTTTGGGGCCGCCCAACACGCAGCTGCCTTGTTTCACAGGTATTCCCTGGTAGGGGGACGTCCGCTAATTACCTCATCAGTCCAGGGAGAGGCACTAGATGCTACTTGCATTTCTAGCCTATCCCCCGATTTTTCCCATCAGCCCCCTCTAGGAGACACACGGGGAAGACACGCGGAGGGCTCCTAGGAGTTCCCAGGCGCTGCAGACAGAGAACAGAACCTCGCCACACTCAGAATTCCGGAACGCGGCCGAATTGGTGGGGGAGGTTTGGGGCCGCCTTCCTAGCAGCTGCCTGGATGCACAGGTGTTCCCTGGAAGGGGTGTTATTACGCTAATTACCTCATTTGTCCAGGGGGAGGCACTAGATGCTACCTGCGTTTCCAGCCAAACACCCGACTTTCCCCTGCAGCCCCCATAATAGTCCCTCGGGGAAAACACGCGGAGAGCTCCTAGGAGATCCCAGGCGCTGCAGAGAAGACGGAACCTCGCCACACTCAGAATTCCGGAACGCGGCCGAGTAGGTGGGGGAGATTTGGGGCAGCCCTCCACGCAGCTGCCTGGAGTCACAGGTGTTCCCTGGCAGGTGGAAGTCCGCTAATTACCTCATCTGTCCAGGGGGAGGCACTAGATGCTACCTGCATTTCCAGCACAACCCAAGACTTTCCCCGGCAGCCCGCACTAGGAGACACTCAGGGAAGACACGCGGAGGGCTCCTAGGAGATCCCAGGTGCTGCAGACAGAGGACGGAACCTCGCCACTCTCAGAATTCCGGAACGCGGCCGAGTGGGTGGGGGAGGTTTGGGGCCGCCCTCCACGCAGCTGCCTGGTGTCACAGGTGTTCCCTGGCAGGGGTAATTCCGCTAATTACCTCATCTGTCCAGGGGGAGGCACTAAATGCTACCTGCATTTCCAGCCCAACCCCCACCTTTCCCGGGCAGCCCGCTCTATGATACATTCGGGGAAGAGAGGCGGAGTGCTCCTAGGAGATCCCAGGCGCTGCAGACAGAGGACGGAACTTCGCCACACTCAGAATTCTGGAACTGTCTGAGTGGGTGTAGGAGTTTTGGGGCCGCCAACCACGAAGCTGCCTGGTGTCACAGGTGTTCGTTGGCAGTTGGAATTCCGCTAAATACCTCATCTCTCCTGTGGTAGGCACTAGATGCTACCTGCATTTCCAGACCAACCCCCGATATTTCCCTGCAGCCCACACTATGGGACACTCGGGGAAGACACGCGAATTGCTCCTAGGAGATCCCAGTCGCTGCAGACTGAGGATGGAACCTCGCCACACTCAGAAATCCGGAACGTGGCCTAGTGGGTTGGGGAGGTTTGGGCCGCACTCCACGCAGCTGCCTGGTGTCACAGGTGATCCCGGGCAGGGGGAAGTCCGCTAATTTCCTCATCGGTCCACGTTGAGGCACTAGAAGCTACCTGCATTTCCAGCACAACCCCCGCCATTCCCCGGGAGCCCGCACTAGGAGACACTCGGGGAAGACACGCGTAGGGCTCCTAGCAGATCCCAGGCGCTGCAGACAGAGGACGGAACCTCGCCACACTCAGAAATCCGGAACGAGGCGTATTGGTTTGGGGAGTTTTGGGGCTGCCCTCCACGCCGCTGCCTGTTGTCAAAGGGGTTCCTTGGCAGGGGGAAGTCCACTTATTACCTCATCTGTCCACAGGGAGGCACTAGATGCTACCTGCATTTCCAGCACAACCACCTCTTTCCCCGGCAGCACGCCATAGGAGACACTCGGTGAAGACACGCGGAGGGCTCCTAGGAGATCCCAGGCGCTGCAGAGTGAGGACGGAGCCTCGCCACCCTCAGAATTCCGGAACGCGGCCGAGTGGGTGGGGGAGGTTTGGGGCCAACATCCACGCAGCTGCCTGGTGTCACAGTTGTTCCCTGGAAGGGGGAAGTCCGCTAAATACCTGATCAGTCCAGTGGGAGGCACTAGATGCTATCTGCATTTCCAGCCCAACCCCCACCTTTCCCCAGCAGCCCGCACTAGGAGACACGCGGGGAAGACACGCGGAGGGCTCCTCGGAGATCCCAGGCGCTGCAGACAGAGGATGGAACCTAGCAAAACTCAGAATTCCGGAACAAGCCCGAGTGGGTTGGGGAGGTTTTGGGCTGCCCACCACGCAGCTGCCTGGTTTCACAGGTGTTCCCTGGCAGGGGGAAGTCCGCTAATTACCTGATTCTTCCAGGGGGAGGCACTAGAGGCTACCTGCATTTCCAGCCCAATCCCCACCTTTCCCTGGATTACCGCATTAGGAGACACTCGGGGAAGACACGCGGAGGGCTCCTAGGAGATCCCAGGTGCTGCAGACAGAGGACCGAACCTCGCCACCCTCAGAATTCCGGAACACGGCCGAGTGTGTTGGGGAGGTTTGGGGCAAACCTCCTCGCAGCTGCCTGGTGTCACAGGTGTTCCCTGGCAGGGGGAAGTCCGCTAATTACCTGATCTGTCCACGTGGAGGCACTAGAGGCTACCTGCATTTCCAGCCCAACCCCCGATTTTTCCGGGCAGCCCGCACTAGGAGACACTCGGGGAAGACACGCGGAGTGCTCCTAGGAGATCCCAGGCGCTGCAGACAGAGGACGGAACTTCGCCACACTCAGAATTCTGGAACTGTCTGAGTGGGTGGAGGAGTTTTGGGGCCGCCATCCATGAAGCTGCCTGGTGTCACAGGTGTTCGTTGGCAGTTTGAATTCCGCTAAATACCTCATCTCTCCTGTGGTAGGCAATAGATGCTACTTGCATTTCCAGCCAAACCACCACCTTTCCCCTGCAGCCCGCATAAGAGTCACTCGGGTGAGACACGTGGATGGCTCCTAGGAGATCCCAGGCGCTGCAGACAGAGAACGGAACCTCGCCACACTCAGAATTACGGAACGTGGCCTAGTGTGTTGGGAGGTTTGGGGCAGACTTCCACGCAGCTGCCTGGTGACAGAGGTGTTCCCTGGCAGGGGGAATTCCGCTAAATAAATCATCTGTCCAGGGGGAGGTCCTAGATGCTACCTGCATTTCTAGCCTATCCACCTCCTTTCCCAGGCAGCCCGCACTATGAGACACTCGGGGAAGTCACGCGGAGGGCTCCTAGGATATCCCAGGTGCTGCAGACAGAGGACGGAACCTCGCCACACTCAGAATTCCGGAACGTGTCCGAGTGGTTCGGGGAATATTTGAGCCGCCCTCCACGCAGCTGCCTGATTTCACAGGTGTTCCCTGGCAGTGGGAATTCCGCTAACTACCTGATGTGTCCAGGGGGAGGCACTAGATTCTACCTGCATTTCCAGCCCAACCCCCGCATTTCCCCGGCAGCCCGCACTAGGAGGAACTCGGGGAAAACACGGGAAGGGCTCCTAGGAGATCCCAGGCGCTGCAGACAGAGGACGGAAACTCGCCACACTCAGAATTTCGGAACGGGTTCGAGTGCATGGGGGAAGTTTGGGGCCGCACCCCACGCAGATGCCTGTTGTCACAGGTTTTCCCAGGCAGAGGGAATTCAACTAAATACCTCATCAGTCCAGGGGGATGAACTAGATGCTACATGCATTTCCTGCCCAAACCCCGCATTTCCACTGCAGCCCGCAATATGTTACACTAGGGGAAGACACGCGGACGGCTCCTATGAGATCCCAGGAGATGCAGACAGAGGACGGATCTTCGCCACACTCAGAATTCCGGAACGCGGCTGAGTGCGTGGGGGAAGTTTGGGGCCGCACCCCACGCAGCTGCTTGGTGTCACAGGTGTTCCATGGCAGTAAGAATACCGCTAATTACCTCATCTGTCCAGGGGGAGGCACTAGATGCTACCTGCATTTCTAGCCTATCCCCCGCGTTTTCCCGGCAGCCCGCACAAGGAGACACTCGTGGAAGTCACGCGGAGGGCTCCTAGGAGATCCCAGGCGCTGCAGACTGAGGACGGAACCTCCCCACACTCAGAATTACGGAACGCGGTCGAGTCCTTGGGGGAGGTTTGGGGCCGCCCTCCACGCAGCTGCCTGGTGTCAAAGGTTTTCCCTGGCAGGGGGAATTCCGCTAATTACCTCATATGTCCAGTGGTAGGCACTAGAAGCTACCTGCATTTCTAGCCCAACCCCCGCGTCTCCCTGTCAGCCCGCACTAGGAGAAACTCGGGGAAGACACGCGGATGGCTCCTAGGAGATCCCAGGTGCTGCAGAGAGAGGACGGAACCTCGCCACTCTCAGAATTCCGGAACGCGTCCGAGTGGGTGGGGGAGAGTTGGGGCCGCCATCCACACAGCTGCTTGATGTCCCAGGTGTTCCCTAGCAGGGGGAAGTCCTCTAATTACCTCATCTGTCCAGGGGGAGGCACTAGATGCTATCTGCATTTCTAGCCAAACCCCCGCCTTTCCCCAGCAGCCCGCAATAGGATAAACTCGGGGAAGACATGCGGAGTGCTCCTAGGAGATCCCAGGCGCTGCAGACTGTGTACGGAACCTCCCCACACTCAGAATTCCGGAACCCGGCCGAGTGGGGAGGGAGATTTGGGGCCACCCTCCACGCAGCTGCCTGGTGTCACAGGTGTTCCCTGGCAGGGGTGTAATTCCGCTAATTGCCTCATCTCTCCAGGGGGAGGCACTAGATGCTACCTGCTTTTCCAGCCCAAACCCCGCCTTTCTCCGGCAGCCCGCAATAGGAGAAACTCGGAGAAGACATGGGAAGGGCACCTAGGAGATCCCAGGCGCTGCAGACAGAGGACGGTACCTGGCCACACGCAGAATTCCGGAACGGGTTTCGAGTGCGTGGGGGAGTTTTGTGGCCGCTCTACACGCAGCTGCCTGGTTTCAAATGTGTTCCCTGGCAGGGGGAATTCCGCTAATTACCTCATCTGTCCAGGGGGAGGCACTAGATGCTATCTGCATTTCCAGCACAACCCCCGACTTTCCCCTGCAGCCCGCATAATAGTCACTCGGGGAAGACAACCGGAGGGCTCCTAGGAGATCCCAGGCGCTGCAGACAGAGGACGGAACCTCGCCACACTCAGAATTTCGGAACGCGGCCGAGTGGGTGGGGTAGGTTTGGGGCCGCCCTCCACGCAGCTGCCTGGTGTCACAGGTGTTCCCTGACTGGGGGAAGTCCGCTAATTACCTCATCTGTCCAGGGGGAGGCACTAGATGCTACCTGCATTTTCAGCCCAACCCCCGCTTTTCCTCGGCAGCCCACTCTATGATACACTCGGGTAAGACATGCGGAGAGCTCCTAGGAGATCCCAGGCTCTGCAGAAAGAGGACGGAACCTCGTCACACTCAGAATTCCGGAACGCGGCCGAGTGGGTGGGGGATGTTTGGGGCCGCCCCCTACGCAGATGCCTGTTGTCACAGGTTTTCCCAGGCAGGGGGGAATTCAACTAAATACCTCATCAGTCCAGGGGGATGAACTAGATGCTACCTGCATTTCCAGCCCAAACCCCGCATTTCCACGGCAGCCCGCACTATGAGACACTAGGGGAAGACACGCGGACGGCTCCTATGAGATCCCAGGAGATGCACACAGAGGACGGATCCTCGCCACACTCAGAATTCTGGAACGCGGCTGAGTGCGTGTGGGAAGTTTGGGGCCGCACCCCACGCAGCTGCTTGGTGTCACAGGTGTTCCATGGCAGGAAGAAGACCGCTAATTACCTCATCTGTCCAGGGGGAGACACTAGATGCTACCTGCATTTCCAGCCCAAACCCCACCTTTCCCCGGCTGCCCACACTAGGAGACACTCGGGGAAGACACGCGGAGGGCTCCTAGGAGATCCCAGGCGCTGCAGACAGATGACGGAACCTCGCCACACTCAGAAATCCGGAACGCGGCCAAGTGTGTGGGGGAGGTTTCGGAACGCCCTCCACGCAGCTGCCTGGTGTCACAGGTGTTCCCTGGCATGGGGAATTCCGCTAATTACCTCATCTCTCCAGGGGGAGGCACTAGATGCTACCTGCATTTCTCGCATATCCCCCGCGTTTTCCCGGCAGCCCGCACAAGGAGACACTCGTGGAAGTCACGCGGAGGGCTCCTAGGAGATCCCAGGCGCTGCAGACAGAGTACGGAACCTCCCCACACTCAGAATTCCGGAACCCTGCCGAGAGAGGAGGGAGTTTTGTGGCCACCCTCCACGCAGCTGCCTTGTGTCACAGGTGTTCCCTGGCAGGGGTTTAATTCCGCTAATTGCCTCATCTGTCCAGGGGGATGCACTAGATTTTACCTGCTTTTCCAGCCCAACCCCCGCCTTTCTCCGGCAGCCCGCAATAGGAGAAACTCGGAGAAGACATGGGAAGGGCTCCTAGGAGATCCCAGGCGCTGCAGACAGAGGACGGTACCTGGCCACACTCAGAATTCCGGAACGGGTTCGAGTGCGTGGGGGAGGTTTGTGGCCGCCCTACACGCAGCTGCCTGGTTTCAAATGTGTTCCCTGGCAGGGGGAATTCCGCTAATTACCTCATCTGTCCAGGGGGAGGCAATAGATGCTATCTGCATTTCCAGCACAACCCCCGACTTTCCCCTGCAGCCCGCATAATAGTCACTCGGGGAAGACACACGGAGGGCTCCTAGGAGATCCCAGGCGCTGCAGACAGAGGACGGAACCTCGCCACACTCAGAATTTCGGAACGCGGCCGAGTGGGTGGGGTAGGTTTGGGGCCGCCCTCCACGCAGCTGCCTGGTGTCACAGGTGTTCCCTGACAGGGGGAAGTCCGCTAATTACCTCATCTGTCCAGGGGGAGGCACTAGATGCTACCTGCATTTCTAGCCGAACCCCGCCTTTCCCCGGCAGCCCGCACTAGGAGACACTCGGGGATTAAACGCGGATGGCTCCTAGGAGATCCCAGGTGCTGCAGACAGAGGACGGAACCTCGCCACAATCAGAATTCCGGAACGCGGCCAAATGGGTGTGGGTGGTTTGGGGCCGCCCTCCACGAAGCTGCCTGTTGTCACAGGTGTTACCTGGCAGGGGGAAGTCCGCTAAATACCTCATCTGTCCAGGGGGAGGCACTAGATGCTACCTGTATTTCCAGCCCAACCTCCGCCTTTCCCCAGCAGCCCGCACTAGAAGACACTCGGGGAAGACACGCGGAGTGCTCCTAGGAGATCCCAGGAGATGCACACAGAGGACGGATCCTCCCCACACTCAGAATACCGGAACGCGGCCAAGTGTGTGGGGGAGGTTTGGGAACGCCCTCCACGAGGCTGCCTGGTGTCACAGGTGTTCCATGGCATGGGGAATTCCGCTAATTACCTCATCCGTCCAGGGGAGGCACTAGATGCTACCTGCATTTCTAGCCTATCCCCCGCGTTTTCCCGGCAGCCCGCACAAGGAGACACTCGTGGAAGTCACGCAGAGGGCTCCTAGGAGATCCCAGGCGCTGCAGACAGAGGACGGAACCTCCCCACACTCAGAATTCCGGAACGCGGTCGAGTCCTTGGGGGAGGTTTGGGGCCGCCCTCCACGCAGCTGCCTGGAGTCAAAGGTGTTCCCTGGCAGGGGGAATTCCGCTAATTACCTCATATGTCCAGTGGTAGGCACTAGAAGCTACCTGCATTTCTAGCCCAACCCCCGCCTCTCTCTGTCAGCCCGCACTAGGAGAAACTCGGGGAAGACACGCGGATGGCTCCTAGGAGATCCCAGGTGCTGCAGAGAGAGGACGGAACCTCGCCACTCTCAGAATTCCGGAACGCGTCCGAGTGGGTGGGGGAGAGTTGGGGCCGCCATCCACACAGCTGCTTGATGTCCCAGGTGTTCCCTAGCAGGGGGAAGTCCTCTAATTACCTCATCTGTCCAGGGGGAGGCACTAGATGCTACCTGCATTTCTAGCCAAACCCCCGCCTTTCCCCAGCAGCCCGCAATAGGATACACTCGGGGAAGACATGCGGAGTGCTCCTAGGAGATAACAGGCGCTGCAGACTGAGTACGGAACCTCCCCACACTCAGAATTCCGGAACCCGGCCGAGTGGGGAGGGAGTTTTGGGGCCACCCTCCACGCAGCTGCCTGGTGTCACAGGTGTTCCCTGGCAGGGGTGTAATTCCGCTAATTGCCTCATCTGTCCAGGGGGAGGCACTAGATGCTACCTGCTTTTCCAGCCCAACCCCCGCCTTTCTCCGGCAGCCCGCAATAGGAGAAACTCGGAGAAGACATGGGAAGGGCTCCTAGGAGATCCCAGGCGCTGCAGACAGAGGACGGTACCTGGCCACACGCAGAATTCCGGAACGGGTTCGAGTGCGTGGGGGAGTTTTGTGGCCGCTCTACACGCAGCTGCCTGGTTTCAAATGTGTTCCCTGGCAGGGGGAATTCCGCTAATTACCTCATCTGTCCAGGGGGAGGCACTAGATGCTATCTGCATTTCCAGCACAACCCCCGACTTTCCCCTGCAGCCCGCATAATAGTCACTCGGGGAAGACAACCGGAGGGCTCCTAGGAGATCCCAGGCGCTGCAGACAGAGGACGGAACCTCGCCACACTCAGAATTTCGGAACGCGGCCGAGTGGGTGGGGTAGGTTTGGGGCCGCCCTCCACGCAGCTGCCTGGTGTCACAGGTGTTCCCTGGCAGTGGGAATTCCGCTAATTACCTCATCTGTCCAGGGGGAGGCACTAGATTCTACCTGCATTTCCAGCCAAACCGCCGCCTTTCCCCGGCAGCCCGAACTAAGAGGAACTCGGGGAAGACACGGGAATGGCTCCTAGGAGATCCCAGGCGCTGCAGACAGAGGACGGATACTCGCCACACTCAGAATTTCGGAACGGGGTCGAGTGCATGGGGGAGGTTTGGGGCCACCCTCCACGCAGATGCCTGCTGTCACATGTGTTCCCTGGCAGGGGGAAGTCCGCTAATTACCTCTTTTTTCCAGGGGTAGGCACTAGATGCTACCTGCATTTTCAGCCCAACCCCCGCCTTTCCTCGGCAGCCCACTCTATGATACACTCGGGTAAGACATGCGGAGGGCTCCTAGGAGATCCCAGGCTCTGCAGACTGTGTACGGAACCTCCCCACACTCAGAATTCCGGAACCCGGCCGAGTGGGGAGGGAGATTTGGGGCCACCCTCCACGCAGCTGCCTGGTGTCACAGGTGTTCCCTGGCAGGGGTGTAATTCCGCTAATTGCCTCATCTCTCCAGGGGAGGCACTAGATGCTACCTGCTTTTCCAGCCCAAACCCCGCCTTCTCCGGCAGCCCGCAATAGGAGACACTCGGGGAAGACACGCGGAGGGCTCCTAGGAGATCCCAGGCGCTGCAGACAGATGACGGAACCTCGCCACACTCAGAATTCCGGAACGCGGCCAAGTGTGTGGGGGAGGTTTCGGAACGCCCTCCACGCAGCTGCCTGGTGTCACAGGTGTTCCCTGGCATGGGGAATTCCGCTAATTACCTCATCTCTCCAGGGGGAGGCACTAGATGCTACCTGCATTTCTCGCATATCCCCCGCGTTTTTCCCGGCAGCCCGCACAAGGAGACACTCGTGGAAGTCACGCGGAGGGCTCCTAGGAGATCCCAGGCGCTGCAGACAGAGTACGGAACCTCCCCACACTCAGAATTCCGGAACCCTGCCGAGAGAGGAGGAGTTTTGTGGCCACCCTCCACGCAGCTGCCTTGTGTCACAGGTGTTCCCTGGCAGGGGTGTAATTCCGCTAATTGCCTCATCTGTCCAGGGGGATGCACTAGATTTTACCTGCTTTTCCAGCCCAACCCCCGCCTTTCTCCGGCAGCCCGCACTAGGAGACACTCGGGGAAGACACGCGGATGGCTCCTAGGAGATCCCAGGTGCTGCAGACAGAGGACGGAACCTCGCCACAATCAGAATTCCGGAACGCGGCCAAATGGGTGTGGGTGGTTTGGGGCCGCCCACCACGAAGCTGCCTGTTGTCACAGGTGTTACCTGGCAGGGGGAAGTCCGCTAAATACCTCATCTGTCCAGGGGGAGGCACTAGATGCTACCTGTATTTCCAGCCCAACCTCCGCCTTTCCCCAGCAGCCCGCACTAGAAGACGCTCGGGGAAGACACGCGGAGGGCTCCTAGGATATCCAAGGCGCTGCAGACAGAGGACGGAACCTCCCCACACTCAGAATTCCGGAACCCGGCCGAGTGTTTGGGGAAGGTTTGGGGCCGCCCTCCACGCAGTTGCCTGGTGTCACAGGTGTTCCCGGGCAGGGGGAATTCCGCTAATTACCTCATCTGTCCAGCGGGAGGCACTAGATGCTACGTGCATTTCCAGCCCAACCCCCGCCTTTCCCCGGCAGCCCGCACTAGGAGACACTCGGGGAAGACACGCGGATGGCTCCTAGGAGATCCCAGGTCCTGCAGAGAGAGGACGGAACGTCGCCACTCTCAGAATTCCGGAACGCGTCCGAGTGGGTGGGGGAGAGTTGGGGCCGCCATCCACACAGCTGCTTGATGTCCCAGGTGTTCCCTAGCAGGGGGAAGTCCTCTAATTACCTCATCTGTCCAGGGGGAGGCACTAGATGCTACCTGCATTTCTAGCCAAACCCCCGCCTTTCC
Source organism: Camelus ferus (assembly GCF_009834535.1). NCBI lineage: Eukaryota > Metazoa > Chordata > Mammalia > Artiodactyla > Camelidae > Camelus > Camelus ferus. Next base: position 28,232,220 of record NC_045721.1, read on the forward strand.
GCAGCAGCCCGCAAAAGGATACACTCGGGGAAGACATGCGGAGTGCTCCTAGGAGATCCCAGGCGCTGCAGACTGAGTACGGAACCTCCCCACACTCAGAATTCCGGAACCCAGCCGAGTGGGGAGGGAGTTTTGGGGCCACCCTCCACGCAGCTTCCTGGTGTCACAGGTGTTCCCTGGCAGGGGTGTAATTCCGCTAAATGCCTCATCTGTCGAGGGGGAGGCACTAGATGCTACCTGCATTTCCAGCCCAACCCCCGCCTTTCTCCGGCAGCCCGCAATAGGAGAAACTCGGAGAAGACATGGGAAGGGCTCCTAGGAGATCCCAGGCGCTGCAGACAGAGGACGGTACCTGGCCACACGCAGAATTCCGGAACGGGTTCGTGTGCGTGGGGGAGTTTTGTGGCCGCTCTACACGCAGCTGCCTGGTTTCAAATGTGTTCCCTGGCAGGGGGAATTCCGCTAATTACCTCATCTGTCCAGGGGGAGGCACTAGATGCTATCTGCATTTCCAGCACAACCCCCGACTTTCCCCTGCAGCCCGCATAATAGTCACTCGGGGAAGACAACCAGAGGGCTCCTAGGAGATCCCAGGCGCTGCAGACAGAGGACGGAACCTCGCCACACTCAGAATTTCGGAACGCGGCCGAGTGGGTGGGGTAGGTTTGGGGCCGCCCTCCACGCAGCTGCCTGGTGTCACAGGTGTTCCCTGGCAGTGGGAATTCCGCTAATTACCTCATCTGTCCAGGGGGAGGCACTAGATTCTACCTGCATTTCCAGCCAAACCCCCGCATTTCCCCGGCAGCCGAACTAAGAGGAACTCGGGGAAGACACGGGAATGGCTCCTAGGAGATCCCAGGCGCTGCAGACAGAGGACGGATACTCGCCACACTCAGAATTTCGGAACGGGGTCGAGTGCATGGGGGAGGTTTGGGGCCACCCTCCACGCAGATGCCTGCTGTCACATGTGTTCCCTGGCAGGGGGAAGTCCGCTAATTACCTCTTTTTTCCAGGGGTAGGCACTAGATGCTACCTGCATTTTCAGCCCAACCCCCGCCTTTCCTCGGCAGCCCACTCTATGATACACTCGGGTAAGACATGCGGAGGGCTCCTAGGAGATCCCAGGCTCTGCAGAAAGAGGACGGAACCTCGTCACACTCAGAATTCCGGAACGCGGCGGAGTGGGTGGGGGAGGTTTGGGGCCGCCCCCTACGCAGATGCCTGTTTTCACAGGTTTTCCCAGGCAGGGGGAATTCAACTAAATACCTCATCAGTCCAGGGGGATGAACTAGATGCTACCTGCATTTCCAGCCCAAACCCCGCATTTCCACGGCAGCCAGCACTATGAGACACTAGGGGAAGACACGCGGACGGCTCCTATGAGATCCCAGGAGATGCAGACAGAGGACGGATCCTCGCCACACTCAGAATTCCGGAACGCGGCTGAGTGCGTGGGGGAAGTTTGGGGCCGCCATCCACACAGCTGCTTGATGTCACAGGTGTTCCCTAGCAGGGGGAAGTCCGCTAATTACCTCATCTGTCCAGGGGGAGGCACTAGATGTTACCTGCATTTCTAGCACAACCCCTGCCTTTCCCCGGCAGCCCGCACTAGGAGACACTCGGGGAAGACACGCGGAGTGCTCCTAGGAGATCCCAGGAGATGCACACAGAGGACGGATCCTCGCCACACTCAGAATTCTGGAACGCGGCTGAGTGCGTGTGGGAAGTTTGGGGGCCGCAACCCACGCAGCTGCTTGGTGTCACAGGTGTTCCATGGCAGGAAGAAGACCGCTAATTACCTCATCTGTCCAGGGGGAGACACTAGATGCTACCTGCATTTTCAGCCCAACCCCCGCCTTTCCCCGGCAGCCCGCACTAGGAGACACTCGGGGATTAAACGCGGATGGCTCCTAGGAGATCCCAGGTGCTGCAGACAGAGGACGGAACCTCGCCACAATCAGAATTCCGGAACGCGGCCAAATGGGTTTGGGAGGTTTGGGGCCGCCCTACACGCAGCTGCCTGTTTTCAAATGTGTTCCCTGGCAGGGGGAATTCCGCTAATTACCTCATCTGTCCAGGGGGAGGCACTAGATGCTACCTGCATTTCCAGCACAACCCCCGACTTTCCCCTGCTGCCCGCATAATAGTCACTCGGGGGAAGACAACCGGAGGGCTCCTAGGAGATCCCAGGCGCTGCAGACAGAGGACGGAACCTCGCCACACTCAGAATTTCGGAACGCGGCGAGTGGGGTGGGGTAGGTTTGGGGCCGCCCTCCACGCAGCTGCCTGGTGTCACAGGTGTTCCCTGGCAGTGGGAATTCCGCTAATTACCTCATCTGTCCAGGGGGAGGCACTAGATTCTACCTGCATTTCCAGCCCAACCCCCACCATTCCCCGGCAGCCCGCACTAGGAGGAACTCGGGGAAGACACGGGAAGGGCTCCTAGGAGATCCCAGGCGCTGCAGACAGAGGACGGAAACTCGCCACACTCAGAATTTCGGAACGGGTTAGAGTGCATGGGGGAGGTTTGGGGCCGCACCCCACGCAGATGCCTGTTGTCACAGGTTTTCCCAGGCAGAGGGAATTCAACTAAATACCTCATCAGTCCAGGGGGATGAACTAGATGCTACCTGCATTTCCTGCCCAAACCCCGCATTTCCACTGCAGCCCGCAATATGTTACACTAGGGGAAGACACGCGGACGGCTCCTATGAGATCCCAGGAGATGCAGACAGAGGACGGATCTTCGCCACATTCAAAATTCCGGAACGCGGCTGAGTGCGTGGGGGATGTTTGGGGCCGCACCCCACGCAGCTGCTTGGTGTCACAGGTGTTCCATGGCAGTAAGAATACCGCTAATTACCTCATCTGTCCAGGGGGAGGCACTAGATGCTACCTGCATTTCTAGCCTATCCCCCGCGTTTTCCCGGCAGCCCGCACAAGGAGACACTCGTGGAAGTCACGCGTAGGGCTCCTAGGAGATCCCAGGCGCTGCAGACAGAGGACGGAACCTCCCCACACTCAGAATTCCGGAACGCGGCCAAGTGTGTGGGGGAGGTTTGGGAACGCCCTCCACGCAGCTGCCTGATATCACAGGTGTTCCATGGCATGGGGAATTCCGCTAATTACCTCATCTGTCCAGGGGGAGGCACTAGATGCTACCTGCATTTCTAGCCTATCCCCCGCGTTTTCCCGGCAGCCCGCACAAGGAGACACTCCTGGAAGTCACGCGGAGGGCTCCTAGGAGATCCCAGGCGCTGCAGACTGAGGACAGAACCTCCCCACACTCAGAATTCCGGAACGCGGTCGAGTGCTTTGGTGAGCTTTGGGGCCGCCCTCCACGCAGCTGCCTGGTGTCAAAGGTGTTCCCTGGCAGGGGGAATTCCGCTAATTACCTCATCTGTCCAGAGGGAGGCACTAGATGCTACCTGCATTTCTAGCCCAACCCCCGCCTTTCCCCGGCAGCCCGCACTACGAGACACTCTGGGAAGACAAGCGGAGTGCTCCTAGGAGATCCCAGGCGCTGCAGGCAGAGTACGGAACCTCCCCACACTCAGAATTCCGGAACCCGGCCGAGAGGGGAGGGAGTTTTGTGGCCACCCTCCACGCAGCTGCCTTGTGTCACAGGTGTTCCCTGGCAGGGGTGTAATTCCGCTAATTGCCTCATCTGTCCAGGGGGATGCACTAGATTTTACCTGCGTTTCCAGCCAAACCCAGCCTGTACCATGCAGCCCGCACTAGGAGAAACTCGGGGAAGACACGCGGATGGCTCCTATGAGTTCCCAGCTGCTGCAGAGGGAGGACGGAATCTCGCCACACTCTGAATTCCGGAACGCGGCCGAGGGGGTGGGGGAGGTTTGGTGCTGCCATCCACAAAGCTGCCTGGGTTCACAGGTGTTCCCTGACAGGGGGAATTCCGCTAATTACCTCATCTGTCCAGCGGGAGGCACTAGATGCTACCTGCATTTCCAGCCCAACCCCCGCCTTTCCCCGGCAGCCCGCACTAGGAGACACTCGGGGATTAAACGCGGATGGCTCCTAGGAGATCCCAGGTGCTGCAGACAGAGGACGGAACCTCGCCACAATCAGAATTCCGGAACGCGGCCAAATGGGTATGGGAGGTTTGGGGCCGCCCTACACGCAGCTGCCTGTTTTCAAATGTGTTCCCTGGCAGGGGGAATTCCGCTAATTACCTCATCTGTCCAGGGGGAGGCACTAGATGCTACCTGCATTTCCAGCACAACCCCCGACTTTCCCCTGCTGCCCGCATAATAGTCACTCGGGGAAGACACGCGGAGGGCTCCTAGGAGATCCCAGGCGCTGCAGACAGAGGACGGAACCTCGCCACACTCAGAATTTCGGAACGCGGCCGAGTGGGTGGGGTAGGTTTGGGGCCGCCCTCCACGCAGCTGCCTGGTGTCACAGGTGTTCCCTGGCAGTGGGAATTCCGCTAATTACCTCATCTGTCCAGGGGGAGGCACTAGATTCTACCTGCATTTCCAGCCCAACCCCCGCATTTCCCCGGCAGCCCGCACTAGGAGGAACTCGGGGAAAACACGGGAAGGGCTCCTAGGAGATCCCAGGCGCTGCAGACAGAGGACGGAAACTCGCCACACTCAGAATTTCGGAACGGGTTCGAGTGCATGGGGGAAGTTTGGGGCCGCACCCCACGCAGATGCCTGTTGTCACAGGTTTTCCCAGGCAGAGGGAATTCAACTAAATACCTCATCAGTCCAGGGGGATGAACTAGATGCTACCTGCATTTCCTGCCCAAACCCCGCATTTCCACTGCAGCCCGCAATATGTTACACTAGGGGAAGACACGCGGACGGCTCCTATGAGATCCCAGGAGATGCAGACAGAGGACGGATCTTCGCCACACTCAGAATTCCGGAACGCGGCTGAGTGCGTGGGGGAAGTTTGGGGCCGCACCCCACGCAGCTGCTTGGTGTCACAGGTGTTCCATGGCAGTAAGAATACCGCTAATTACCTCATCTGTCCAGGGGGAGGCACTAGATGCTACCTGCATTTCTAGCCTATCCCCCGCGTTTTCCCGGCAGCCCGCACAAGGAGACACTCGTGGAAGTCACGCGGAGGGCTCCTAGGAGATCCCAGGCGCTGCAGACTGAGGACGGAACCTCCCCACACTCAGAATTACGGAACGCGGTCGAGTCCTTGGGGGAGGTTTGGGGCCGCCCTCCACGCAGCTGCCTGGTGTCAAAGGTTTTCCCTGGCAGGGGGAATTCCGCTAATTACCTCATATGTCCAGTGGTAGGCACTAGAAGCTACCTGCATTTCTAGCCCAACCCCCGCGTCTCCCTGTCAGCCCGCACTAGGAGAAACTCGGGGAAGACACGCGGATGGCTCCTAGGAGATCCCAGGTGCTGCAGAGAGAGGACGGAACCTCGCCACTCTCAGAATTCCGGAACGCGTCCGAGTGGGTGGGGGAGAGTTGGGGCCGCCATCCACACAGCTGCTTGATGTCCCAGGTGTTCCCTAGCAGGGGAAGTCCTCTAATTACCTCATCTGTCCAGGGGGAGGCACTAGATGCTATCTGCATTTCTAGCCAAACCCCCGCCTTTCCCCAGCAGCCCGCAATAGGATAAACTCGGGGAAGACATGCGGAGTGCTCCTAGGAGATCCCAGGCGCTGCAGACTGTGTACGGAACCTCCCCACACTCAGAATTCCGGAACCCGGCCGAGTGGGGAGGGAGATTTGGGGCCACCCTCCACGCAGCTGCCTGGTGTCACAGGTGTTCCCTGGCAGGGGTGTAATTCCGCTAATTGCCTCATCTCTCCAGGGGGAGGCACTAGATGCTACCTGCTTTTCCAGCCCAAACCCCGCCTTTCTCCGGCAGCCCGCAATAGGAGAAACTCGGAGAAGACATGGGAAGGGCACCTAGGAGATCCCAGGCGCTGCAGACAGAGGACGGTACCTGGCCACACGCAGAATTCCGGAACGGGTTCGAGTGCGTGGGGGAGTTTTGTGGCCGCTCTACACGCAGCTGCCTGGTTTCAAATGTGTTCCCTGGCAGGGGGAATTCCGCTAATTACCTCATCTGTCCAGGGGGAGGCACTAGATGCTATCTGCATTTCCAGCACAACCCCCGACTTTCCCCTGCAGCCCGCATAATAGTCACTCGGGGAAGACAACCGGAGGGCTCCTAGGAGATCCCAGGCGCTGCAGACAGAGGACGGAACCTCGCCACACTCAGAATTTCGGAACGCGGCCGAGTGGGTGGGGTAGGTTTGGGGCCGCCCTCCACGCAGCTGCCTGGTGTCACAGGTGTTCCCTGACTGGGGGAAGTCCGCTAATTACCTCATCTGTCCAGGGGGAGGCACTAGATGCTACCTGCATTTTCAGCCCAACCCCCGCTTTTCCTCGGCAGCCCACTCTATGATACACTCGGGTAAGACATGCGGAGAGCTCCTAGGAGATCCCAGGCTCTGCAGAAAGAGGACGGAACCTCGTCACACTCAGAATTCCGGAACGCGGCCGAGTGGGTGGGGGATGTTTGGGGCCGCCCCCTACGCAGATGCCTGTTGTCACAGGTTTTCCCAGGCAGGGGGAATTCAACTAAATACCTCATCAGTCCAGGGGGATGAACTAGATGCTACCTGCATTTCCAGCCCAAACCCCGCATTTCCACGGCAGCCCGCACTATGAGACACTAGGGGAAGACACGCGGACGGCTCCTATGAGATCCCAGGAGATGCACACAGAGGACGGATCCTCGCCACACTCAGAATTCTGGAACGCGGCTGAGTGCGTGTGGGAAGTTTGGGGCCGCACCCCACGCAGCTGCTTGGTGTCACAGGTGTTCCATGGCAGGAAGAAGACCGCTAATTACCTCATCTGTCCAGGGGGAGACACTAGATGCTACCTGCATTTCCAGCCCAAACCCCACCTTTCCCCGGCTGCCCACACTAGGAGACACTCGGGGAAGACACGCGGAGGGCTCCTAGGAGATCCCAGGTGCTGCAGACAGATGACGGAACCTCGCCACACTCAGAATTCCGGAACGCGGCCAAGTGTGTGGGGGAGGTTTCGGAACGCCCTCCACGCAGCTGCCTGGTGTCACAGGTGTTCCCTGGCATGGGGAATTCCGCTAATTACCTCATCTCTCCAGGGGGAGGCACTAGATGCTACCTGCATTTCTCGCATATCCCCCGCGTTTTCCCGGCAGCCCGCACAAGGAGACACTCGTGGAAGTCACGCGGAGGGCTCCTAGGAGATCCCAGGCGCTGCAGACAGAGTACGGAACCTCCCCACACTCAGAATTCCGGAACCCTGCCGAGAGAGGAGGGAGTTTTGTGGCCACCCTCCACGCAGCTGCCTTGTGTCACAGGTGTTCCCTGGCAGGGGTGTAATTCCGCTAATTGCCTCATCTGTCCAGGGGGATGCACTAGATTTTACCTGCTTTTCCAGCCCAACCCCCGCCTTTCTCCGGCAGCCCGCAATAGGAGAAACTCGGAGAAGACATGGGAAGGGCTCCTAGGAGATCCCAGGCGCTGCAGACAGAGGACGGTACCTGGCCACACTCAGAATTCCGGAACGGGTTCGAGTGCGTGGGGGAGGTTTGTGGCCGCCCTACACGAAGCTGCCTGGTTTCAAATGTGTTCCCTGGCAGGGGGAATTCCGCTAATTACCTCATCTGTCCAGGGGGAGGCAATAGATGCTATCTGCATTTCCAGCACAACCCCCGACTTTCCCCTGCAGCCCGCATAATAGTCACTCGGGGAAGACACACGGAGGGCTCCTAGGAGATCCCAGGCGCTGCAGACAGAGGACGGAACCTCGCCATACTCAGAATTTCGGAACGCGGCCGAGTGGGTGGGGTAGGTTTGGGGCCGCCCTCCACGCAGCTGCCTGGTGTCACAGGTGTTCCCTGACAGGGGGAAGTCCGCTAATTACCTCATCTGTCCAGGGGAGGCACTAGATGCTACCTGCATTTCTAGCCGAACCCCGCCTTTCCCCGGCAGCCCGCACTAGGAGACACTCGGGGATTAAACGCGGATGGCTCCTAGGAGATCCCAGGTGCTGCAGACAGAGGACGGAACCTCGCCACAATCAGAATTCCGGAACGCGGCCAAATGGGTGTGGGTGGTTTGGGGCCGCCCTCCACGAAGCTGCCTGTTGTCACAGGTGTTACCTGGCAGGGGGAAGTCCGCTAAATACCTCATCTGTCCAGGGGGAGGCACTAGATGCTACCTGTTTTTCCAGCCCAACCTCCGCCTTTCCCCAGCAGCCCGCACTAGAAGACACTCGGGGAAGACACGCGGAGTGCTCCTAGGAGATCCCAGGAGATGCACACAGAGGACGGATCCTCCCCACACTCAGAATACCGGAACGCGGCCAAGTGTGTGGGGGAGGTTTGGAACGCCCTCCACGAGGCTGCCTGGTGTCACAGGTGTTCCATGGCATGGGGAATTCCGCTAATTACCTCATCCGTCCAGGGGGAGGCACTAGATGCTACCTGCATTTCTAGCCTATCCCCCGCGTTTTCCCTGCAGCCCGCACAAGGAGACACTCGTGGAAGTCACGCAGAGGGCTCCTAGGAGATCCCAGGCGCTGCAGACAGAGGACGGAACCTCCCCACACTCAGAATTCCGGAACGCGGTCGAGTCCTTGGGGGAGGTTTGGGGCCGCCCTCCACGCAGCTGCCTGGAGTCAAAGGTGTTCCCTGGCAGGGGGAATTCCGCTAATTACCTCATATGTCCAGTGGTAGGCACTAGAAGCTACCTGCATTTCTAGCCCAACCCCCGCCTCTCTCTGTCAGCCCGCACTAGCAGAAACTCGGGGAAGACACGCGGATGGCTCCTAGGAGATCCCAGGTGCTGCAGAGAGAGGACGGAACCTCGCCACTCTCAGAATTCCGGAACGCGTCCGAGTGGGTGGGGGAGAGTTGGGGCCGCCATCCACACAGCTGCTTGATGTCCCAGGTGTTCCCTAGCAGGGGGAAGTCCTCTAATTACCTCATCTGTCCAGGGGGAGGCACTAGATGCTACCTGCATTTCTAGCCAAACCCCCGCCTTTCCCCAGCAGCCCGCAATAGGATACACTCGGGGAAGACATGCGGAGTGCTCCTAGGAGATAACAGGCGCTGCAGACTGAGTACGGAACCTCCCCACACTCAGAATTCCGGAACCCGGCCGAGTGGGGAGGGAGTTTTGGGGCCACCCTCCACGCAGCTGCCTGGTGTCACAGGTGTTCCCTGGCAGGGGTGTAATTCCGCTAATTGCCTCATCTGTCCAGGGGGAGGCACTAGATGCTACCTGCTTTTCCAGCCCAACCCCCGCCTTTCTCCGGCAGCCCGCAATAGGAGAAACTCGGAGAAGACATGGGAAGGGCTCCTAGGAGATCCCAGGCGCTGCAGACAGAGGACGGTACCTGGCCACACGCAGAATTCCGGAACGGGTTCGAGTGCGTGGGGGAGTTTTGTGGCCGCTCTACACGCAGCTGCCTGGTTTCAAATGTGTTCCCTGGCAGGGGGAATTCCGCTAATTACCTCATCTGTCCAGGGGGAGGCACTAGATGCTATCTGCATTTCCAGCACAACCCCCGACTTTCCCCTGCAGCCCGCATAATAGTCACTCGGGGAAGACAACCGGAGGGCTCCTAGGAGATCCCAGGCGCTGCAGACAGAGGACGGAACCTCGCCACACTCAGAATTTCGGAACGCGGCCGAGTGGGTGGGGTAGGTTTGGGGCCGCCCTCCACGCAGCTGCCTGGTGTCACAGGTGTTCCCTGGCAGTGGGAATTCCGCTAATTACCTCATCTGTCCAGGGGGAGGCACTAGATTCTACCTGCATTTCCAGCCAACCGCCGCCTTTCCCCGGCAGCCCGAACTAAGAGGAACTCGGGGAAGACACGGGAATGGCTCCTAGGAGATCCCAGGCGCTGCAGACAGAGGACGGATACTCGCCACACTCAGAATTTCGGAACGGGGTCGAGTGCATGGGGGAGGTTTGGGGCCACCCTCCACGCAGATGCCTGCTGTCACATGTGTTCCCTGGCAGGGGGAAGTCCGCTAATTACCTCTTTTTTCCAGGGGTAGGCACTAGATGCTACCTGCATTTTCAGCCCAACCCCCGCCTTTCCTCGGCAGCCCACTCTATGATACACTCGGGTAAGACATGCGGAGGGCTCCTAGGAGATCCCAGGCTCTGCAGACTGTGTACGGAACCTCCCCACACTCAGAATTCCGGAACCCGGCCGAGTGGGGAGGGAGATTTGGGGGCCACCCTCCACGCAGCTGCCTGGTGTCACAGGTGTTCCCTGGCAGGGGTGTAATTCCGCTAATTGCCTCATCTCTCCAGGGGGAGGCACTAGATGCTACCTGCTTTTCCAGCCCAAACCCCGCCTTTCTCCGGCAGCCCGCAATAGGAGACACTCGGGGAAGACACGCGGAGGGCTCCTAGGAGATCCCAGGCGCTGCAGACAGATGACGGAACCTCGCCACACTCAGAATTCCGGAACGCGGCCAAGTGTGTGGGGAGGTTTCGGAACGCCCTCCACGCAGCTGCCTGGTGTCACAGGTGTTCCCTGGCATGGGGAATTCCGCTAATTACCTCATCTCTCCAGGGGGAGGCACTAGATGCTACCTGCATTTCTCGCATATCCCCCGCGTTTTCCCGGCAGCCCGCACAAGGAGACACTCGTGGAAGTCACGCGGAGGGCTCCTAGGAGATCCCAGGCGCTGCAGACAGAGTACGGAACCTCCCCACACTCAGAATTCCGGAACCCTGCCGAGAGAGGAGGGAGTTTTGTGGCCACCCTCCACGCAGCTGCCTTGTGTCACAGGTGTTCCCTGGCAGGGGTGTAATTCCGCTAATTGCCTCATCTGTCCAGGGGGATGCACTAGATTTTACCTGCTTTTCCAGCCCAACCCCCGCCTTTCTCCGGCAGCCCGCACTAGGAGACACTCGGGGAAGACACGCGGATGGCTCCTAGGAGATCCCAGGTGCTGCAGACAGAGGACGGAACCTCGCCACAATCAGAATTCCGGAACGCGGCCAAATGGGTGTGGGTGGTTTGGGGCCGCCCACCACGAAGCTGCCTGTTGTCACAGGTGTTACCTGGCAGGGGGAAGTCCGCTAAATACCTCATCTGTCCAGGGGGAGGCACTAGATGCTACCTGTATTTCCAGCCCAACCTCCGCCTTTCCCCAGCAGCCCGCACTAGAAGACGCTCGGGGAAGACACGCGGAGGGCTCCTAGGATATCCAAGGCGCTGCAGACAGAGGACGGAACCTCCCCACACTCAGAATTCCGGAACCCGGCCGAGTGTTTGGGGAAGGTTTGGGGCCGCCCTCCACGCAGTTGCCTGGTGTCACAGGTGTTCCCGGGCAGGGGGAATTCCGCTAATTACCTCATCTGTCCAGCGGGAGGCACTAGATGCTACGTGCATTTCCAGCCCAACCCCCGCCTTTCCCCGGCAGCCCGCACTAGGAGACACTCGGGGAAGACACGCGGATGGCTCCTAGGAGATCCCAGGTCCTGCAGAGAGAGGACGGAACGTCGCCACTCTCAGAATTCCGGAACGCGTCCGAGTGGGTGGGGGAGAGTTGGGGCCGCCATCCACACAGCTGCTTGATGTCCCAGGTGTTCCCTAGCAGGGGGAAGTCCTCTAATTACCTCATCTGTCCAGGGGGAGGCACTAGATGCTACCTGCATTTCTAGCCAAACCCCCGCCTTTCCGCAGCAGCCCGCAAAAGGATACACTCGGGGAAGACATGCGGAGTGCTCCTAGGAGATCCCAGGCGCTGCAGACTGAGTACGGAACCTCCCCACACTCAGAATTCCGGAACCCAGCCGAGTGGGGAGGGAGTTTTGGGGCCACCCTCCACGCAGCTTCCTGGTGTCACAGGTGTTCCCTGGCAGAGGTGTAATTCCGCTAAATGCCTCATCTGTCGAGGGGGAGGCACTAGATGCTACCTGCATTTCCAGCCCAACCCCCGCCTTTCTCCGGCAGCCCGCAATAGGAGAAACTCGGAGAAGACATGGAAAGGGCTCCTAGGAGATCCCAGGCGCTGCAGACAGAGGACGGTACCTGGCCACACGCAGAATTCCGGAACGGGTTCGTGTGCGTGGGGGAGTTTTGTGGCCGCTCTACACGCAGCTGCCTGGTTTCAAATGTGTTCCCTGGCAGGGGAATTCCGCTAATTACCTCATCTGTCCAGGGGGAGGCACTAGATGCTATCTGCATTTCCAGCACAACCCCCGACTTTCCCCTGCAGCCCGCATAATAGTCACTCGGGGAAGACAACCAGAGGGCTCCTAGGAGATCCCAGGCGCTGCAGACAGAGGACGGAACCTCGCCACACTCAGAATTTCGGAACGCGGCCGAGTGGGTGGGGTAGGTTTGGGGCCGCCCTCCACGCAGCTGCCTGGTGTCACAGGTGTTCCCTGGCAGTGGGAATTCCGCTAATTACCTCATCTGTCCAGGGGGAGGCACTAGATTCTACCTGCATTTCCAGCCAAACCCCCGCATTTCCCCGGCTGCCGAACTAAGAGGAACTCGGGGAAGACACGGGAATGGCTCCTAGGAGATCCCAGGCGCTGCAGATAGAGGACGGATACTCGCCACACTCAGAATTTCGGAACGGGGTCGAGTGCATGGGGGAGGTTTGGGGCCACCCTCCACGCAGATGCCTGCTGTCACATGTGTTCCCTGGCAGGGGGAAGTCCGCTAATTACCTCTTTTTTCCAGGGGTAGGCACTAGATGCTACCTGCATTTTCAGCCCAACCCCCGCCTTTCCTCGGCAGCCCACTCTATGATACACTCGGGTAAGACATGCGGAGGGCTCCTAGGAGATCCCAGGCTCTGCAGAAAGAGGACGGAACCTCGTCACACTCAGAATTCCGGAACGCGGCGGAGTGGGTGGGGGAGGTTTGGGGCCGCCCCCTACGCAGATGCCTGTTTTCACAGGTTTTCCCAGGCAGGGGGAATTCAACTAAATACCTCATCAGTCCAGGGGGATGAACTAGATGCTACCTGCATTTCCAGCCCAAACCCCGCATTTCCACGGCAGCCAGCACTATGAGACACTAGGGGAAGACACGCGGACGGCTCCTATGAGATCCCAGGAGATGCAGACAGAGGACGGATCCTCGCCACACTCAGAATTCCGGAACGCGGCTGAGTGCGTGGGGGAAGTTTGGGGCCGCCATCCACACAGCTGCTTGATGTCACAGGTGTTCCCTAGCAGGGGGAAGTCCGCTAATTACCTCATCTGTCCAGGGGGAGGCACTAGATGTTACCTGCATTTCTAGCACAACCCCTGCCTTTCCCCGGCAGCCCGCACTAGGAGACACTCGGGGAAGACACGCGGAGTGCTCCTAGGAGATCCCAGGAGATGCACACAGAGGACGGATCCTCGCCACACTCAGAATTCTGGAACGCGGCTGAGTGCGTGTGGGAAGTTTGGGGCCGCAACCCACGCAGCTGCTTGGTGTCACAGGTGTTCCATGGCAGGAAGAAGACCGCTAATTACCTCATCTGTCCAGGGGGAGACACTAGATGCTACCTGCATTTTCAGCCCAACCCCCGCCTTTCCCCGGCAGCCCGCACTAGGAGACACTCGGGGATTAAACGCGGATGGCTCCTAGGAGATCCCAGGTGCTGCAGACAGAGGACGGAACCTCGCCACAATCAGAATTCCGGAACGCGGCCAAATGGGTTTGGAAGGTTTGGGGCCGCCCTACACGCAGCTGCCTGTTTTCAAATGTGTTCCCTGGCAGGGGGAATTCCGCTAATTACCTCATCTGTCCAGGGGGAGGCACTAGATGCTACCTGCATTTCCAGCACAACCCCCGACTTTCCCCTGCTGCCCGCATAATAGTCACTCGGGGAAGACAACCGGAGGGCTCCTAGGAGATCCCAGGCGCTGCAGACAGAGGACGGAACCTCGCCACACTCAGAATTTCGGAACGCGGCCGAGTGGGTGGGGTAGGTTTGGGGCCGCCCTCCACGCAGCTGCCTGGTGTCACAGGTGTTCCCTGGCAGTGGGAATTCCGCTAATTACCTCATCTGTCCAGGGGGAGGCACTAGATTCTACCTGCATTTCCAGCCCAACCCCCGCATTTCCCCGGCAGCCCGCACTAGGAGGAACTCGGGGAAGACACGGGAAGGGCTCCTTGGAGATCCCAGGCGCTGCAGACAGAGGACGGAAACTCGCCACACTCAGAATTTTGGAACGGTTAGAGTGCATGGGGGAGGTTTGGGGCCGCACTCCACGCAGATGCCTGTTGTCACAGGTTTTCCCAGGCAGAGGGAATTCAACTAAATACCTCATCAGTCCAGGGGGATGAACTAGATGCTACCTGCATTTCCTGCCCAAACCCCGCATTTCCACTGCAGCCCGCAATATGTTACACTAGGGGAAGACACGCGGACGGCTCCTATGAGATCCCAGGAGATGCAGACAGAGGACGGATCTTCGCCACATTCAAAATTCCGGAACGCGGCTGAGTGCGTGGGGGATGTTTGGGGCCGCACCCCACGCAGCTGCTTGGTGTCACAGGTGTTCCATGGCAGTAAGAATACCGCTAATTACCTCATCTGTCCAGGGGGAGGCACTAGATGCTACCTGCATTTCTAGCCTATCCCCCGCGTTTTCCCGGCAGCCCGCACAAGGAGACACTCGTGGAAGTCACGCGTAGGGCTCCTAGGAGATCCCAGGCGCTGCAGACAGAGGACGGAACCTCCCCACACTCAGAATTCCGGAACGCGGCCAAGTGTGTGGGGGAGGTTTGGGAACGCCCTCCACGCAGCTGCCTGATATCACAGGTGTTCCATGGCATGGGGAATTCCGCTAATTACCTCATCTGTCCAGGGGGAGGCACTAGATGCTACCTGCATTTCTAGCCTATCCCCCGCGTTTTCCCGGCAGCCCGCACAAGGAGACACTCCTGGAAGTCACGCGGAGGGCTCCTAGGAGATCCCAGGCGCTGCAGACTGAGGACAGAACCTCCCCACACTCAGAATTCCGGAACGCGGTCGAGTGCTTTGGTGAGCTTTGGGGCCGCCCTCCACGCAGCTGCCTGGTGTCAAAGGTGTTCCCTGGCAGGGGGAATTCCGCTAATTACCTCATCTGTCCAGAGGGAGGCACTAGATGCTACCTGCATTTCTAGCCCAACCCCCGCCTTTCCCCGGCAGCCCGCACTACGAGACACTCTGGGAAGACAAGCGGAGTGCTCCTAGGAGATCCCAGGCGCTGCAGGCAGAGTACGGAACCTCCCCACACTCAGAATTCCGGAACCCGGCCGAGAGGGGAGGGAGTTTTGTGGCCACCCTCCACGCAGCTGCCTTGTGTCACAGGTGTTCCCTGGCAGGGGTGTAATTCCGCTAATTGCCTCATCTGTCCAGGGGGATGCACTAGATTTTACCTGCGTTTCCAGCCAAACCCAGCCTGTACCATGCAGCCCGCACTAGGAGAAACTCGGGGAAGACACGCGGATGGCTCCTATGAGTTCCCAGCTGCTGCAGAGGGAGGACGGAATCTCGCCACACTCTGAATTCCGGAACGCGGCCGAGGGGGTGGGGGAGGTTTGGTGCTGCCATCCACAAAGCTGCCTGGGTTCACAGGTGTTCCCTGACAGGGGGAATTCCGCTAATTACCTCATCTGTCCAGCGGGAGGCACTAGATGCTACCTGCATTTCCAGCCCAACCCCCGCCTTTCCCCGGCAGCCCGCACTAGGAGACACTCGGGGATTAAACGCGGATGGCTCCTAGGAGATCCCAGGTGCTGCAGACAGAGGACGGAACCTCGCCACAATCAGAATTCCGGAACGCGGCCAAATGGGTATGGGAGGTTTGGGGCCGCCCTACACGCAGCTGCCTGTTTTCAAATGTGTTCCCTGGCAGGGGGAATTCCGCTAATTACCTCATCTGTCCAGGGGGAGGCACTAGATGCTACCTGCATTTCCAGCACAACCCCCGACTTTCCCCTGCTGCCCGCATAATAGTCACTCGGGGAAGACACGCGGAGGGCTCCTAGGAGATCCCAGGCGCTGCAGACAGAGGACGGAACCTCGCCACACTCAGAATTTCGGAACGCGGCCGAGTGGGTGGGGTAGGTTTGGGGCCGCCCTCCACGCAGCTGCCTGGTGTCACAGGTGTTCCCTGGCAGTGGGAATTCCGCTAATTACCTCATCTGTCCAGGGGGAGGCACTAGATTCTACCTGCATTTCCAGCCCAACCCCCGCATTTCCCCGGCAGCCCGCACTAGGAGGAACTCGGGGAAAACACGGGAAGGGCTCCTAGGAGATCCCAGGCGCTGCAGACAGAGGACGGAAACTCGCCACACTCAGAATTTCGGAACGGGTTCGAGTGCATGGGGGAAGTTTGGGGCCGCACCCCACGCAGATGCCTGTTGTCACAGGTTTTCCCAGGCAGAGGGAATTCAACTAAATACCTCATCAGTCCAGGGGGATGAACTAGATGCTACATGCATTTCCTGCCCAAACCCCGCATTTCCACTGCAGCCCGCAATATGTTACACTAGGGGAAGACACGCGGACGGCTCCTATGAGATCCCAGGAGATGCAGACAGAGGACGGATCTTCGCCACACTCAGAATTCCGGAACGCGGCTGAGTGCGTGGGGGAAGTTTGGGGCCGCACCCCACGCAGCTGCTTGGTGTCACAGGTGTTCCATGGCAGTAAGAATACCGCTAATTACCTCATCTGTCCAGGGGGAGGCACTAGATGCTACCTGCATTTCTAGCCTATCCCCCGCGTTTTCCCGGCAGCCCGCACAAGGAGACACTCGTGGAAGTCACGCGGAGGGCTCCTAGGAGATCCCAGGCGCTGCAGACTGAGGACGGAACCTCCCCACACTCAGAATTACGGAACGCGGTCGAGTCCTTGGGGGAGGTTTGGGGCCGCCCTCCACGCAGCTGCCTGGTGTCAAAGGTTTTCCCTGGCAGGGGGAATTCCGCTAATTACCTCATATGTCCAGTGGTAGGCACTAGAAGCTACCTGCATTTCTAGCCCAACCCCCGCGTCTCCCTGTCAGCCCGCACTAGGAGAAACTCGGGGAAGACACGCGGATGGCTCCTAGGAGATCCCAGGTGCTGCAGAGAGAGGACGGAACCTCGCCACTCTCAGAATTCCGGAACGCGTCCGAGTGGGTGGGGGAGAGTTGGGGCCGCCATCCACACAGCTGCTTGATGTCCCAGGTGTTCCCTAGCAGGGGGAAGTCCTCTAATTACCTCATCTGTCCAGGGGGAGGCACTAGATGCTATCTGCATTTCTAGCCAAACCCCCGCCTTTCCCCAGCAGCCCGCAATAGGATAAACTCGGGGAAGACATGCGGAGTGCTCCTAGGAGATCCCAGGCGCTGCAGACTGTGTACGGAACCTCCCCACACTCAGAATTCCGGAACCCGGCCGAGTGGGGAGGGAGATTTGGGGCCACCCTCCACGCAGCTGCCTGGTGTCACAGGTGTTCCCTGGCAGGGGTGTAATTCCGCTAATTGCCTCATCTCTCCAGGGGGAGGCACTAGATGCTACCTGCTTTTCCAGCCCAAACCCCGCCTTTCTCCGGCAGCCCGCAATAGGAGAAACTCGGAGAAGACATGGGAAGGGCACCTTGGAGATCCCAGGCGCTGCAGACAGAGGACGGTACCTGGCCACACGCAGAATTCCGGAACGGGTTCGAGTGCGTGGGGGAGTTTTGTGGCCGCTCTACACGCAGCTGCCTGGTTTCAAATGTGTTCCCTGGCAGGGGGAATTCCGCTAATTACCTCATCTGTCCAGGGGGAGGCACTAGATGCTATCTGCATTTCCAGCACAACCCCCGACTTTCCCCTGCAGCCCGCATAATAGTCACTCGGGGAAGACAACCGGAGGGCTCCTAGGAGATCCCAGGCGCTGCAGACAGAGGACGGAACCTCGCCACACTCAGAATTTCGGAACGCGGCCGAGTGGGTGGGGTAGGTTTGGGGCCGCCCTCCACGCAGCTGCCTGGTGTCACAGGTGTTCCCTGACTGGGGGAAGTCCGCTAATTACCTCATCTGTCCAGGGGGAGGCACTAGATGCTACCTGCATTTTCAGCCCAACCCCCGCTTTTCCTCGGCAGCCCACTCTATGATACACTCGGGTAAGACATGCGGAGAGCTCCTAGGAGATCCCAGGCTCTGCAGAAAGAGGACGGAACCTCGTCACACTCAGAATTCCGGAACGCGGCCGAGTGTGTGGGGGATGTTTGGGGCCGCCCCCTACGCAGATGCCTGTTGTCACAGGTTTTCCCAGGCAGGGGGAATTCAACTAAATACCTCATCAGTCCAGGGGGATGAACTAGATGCTACCTGCATTTCCAGCCCAAACCCCGCATTTCCACGGCAGCCCGCACTATGAGACACTAGGGGAAGACACGCGGACGGCTCCTATGAGATCCCAGGAGATGCACACAGAGGACGGATCCTCGCCACACTCAGAATTCTGGAACGCGGCTGAGTGCGTGTGGGAAGTTTGGGGCCGCACCCCACGCAGCTGCTTGGTGTCACAGGTGTTCCATGGCAGGAAGAAGACCGCTAATTACCTCATCTGTCCAGGGGGAGACACTAGATGCTACCTGCATTTCCAGCCCAAACCCCACCTTTCCCCGGCTGCCCACACTAGGAGACACTCGGGGAAGACACGCGGAGGGCTCCTAGGAGATCCCAGGCGCTGCAGACAGATGACGGAACCTCGCCACACTCAGAATTCCGGAACGCGGCCAAGTGTGTGGGGGAGGTTTCGGAACGCCCTCCACGAAGCTGCCTGGTGTCACAGGTGTTCCCTGGCATGGGGAATTCCGCTAATTACCTCATCTCTCCAGGGGGAGGCCCTAGATGCTACCTGCATTTCTCGCATATCCCCCGCGTTTTCCCGGCAGCCCGCACAAGGAGACACTCGTGGAAGTCACGCGGAGGGCTCCTAGGAGATCCCAGGCGCTGCAGACAGAGTACGGAACCTCCCCACACTCAGAATTCCGGAACCCTGCCGAGAGAGGAGGGAGTTTTGTGGCCACCCTCCACGCAGCTGCCTTGTGTCACAGGTGTTCCCTGGCAGGGGTTTAATTCCGCTAATTGCCTCATCTGTCCAGGGGGATGCACTAGATTTTACCTGCTTTTCCAGCCCAACCCCCGCCTTTCTCCGGCAGCCCGCAATAGGAGAAACTCGGAGAAGACATGGGAAGGGCTCCTAGGAGATCCCAGGCGCTGCAGACAGAGGACGGTACCTGGCCACACTCAGAATTCCGGAACGGGTTCGAGTGCGTGGGGGAGGTTTGTGGCCGCCCTACACGAAGCTGCCTGGTTTCAAATGTGTTCCCTGGCAGGGGGAATTCCGCTAATTACCTCATCTGTCCAGGGGGAGGCAATAGATGCTATCTGCATTTCCAGCACAACCCCCGACTTTCCCCTGCAGCCCGCATAATAGTCACTCGGGGAAGACACACGGAGGGCTCCTAGGAGATCCCAGGCGCTGCAGACAGAGGACGGAACCTCGCCACACTCAGAATTTCGGAACGCGGCCGAGTGGGTGGGGTAGGTTTGGGGCCGCCCTCCACGCAGCTGCCTGGTGTCACAGGTGTTCCCTGACAGGGGGAAGTCCGCTAATTACCTCATCTGTCCAGGGGGAGGCACTAGATGCTACCTGCATTTCTAGCCGAACCCCGCCTTTCCCCGGCAGCCCGCACTAGGAGACACTCGGGGATTAAACGCGGATGGCTCCTAGGAGATCCCAGGTGCTGCAGACAGAGGACGGAACCTCGCCACAATCAGAATTCCGGAACGCGGCCAAATGGGTGTGGGTGGTTTGGGGCCGCCCTCCACGAAGCTGCCTGTTGTCACAGGTGTTACCTGGCAGGAAGAAGACCGCTAAATACCTCATCTGTCCAGGGGGAGACACTAGATGCTACCTGCATTTCCAGCCCAAACCCCACCTTTCCCCGGCTGCCCACACTAGGAGACACTCGGGGAAGACACGCGGAGGGCTCCTAGGAGATCCCAGGCGCTGCAGACAGATGACGGAACCTCGCCACACTCAGAATTCCGGAACGCGGCCAAGTGTGTGGGGGAGGTTTCGGAACGCCCTCCACGCAGCTGCCTGGTGTCACAGGTGTTCCCTGGCATGGGGAATTCCGCTAATTACCTCATCTCTCCAGGGGGAGGCACTAGATGCTACCTGCATTTCTAGCCTATCCACCGCGATTTCCCAGCAGCCCGCACAAGGAGACACTCGTGGAAGTCACGCGGAGGGCTCCTAGGAGATCCCAGGCGCTGCAGACAGAGGACGGAACCTCCCCACACTCAGAATTCCGGAACGCGGTCGAGTGCTTTGGGGAAGATTGGGGCCGCCTTCCACGCAGCTGCCTAGTGTCAAAGGTGTTCCCTGGCAGGGGGAATTCCGCTAATTACCTCATCTGTCCAGGGGGAGGCACTAGATGCTACCTGCATTTCTAGCACAACCCCCGCATTTCCCCGGCAGCCCGCACTACGAGACACTCTGGGAAGACACGCGGAGTGCTCCTAGGAGATCCCAGGCGCTGCAGGCAGAGTACGGAACCTCCCCACACTCAGAATTCCGGAACCCGGCCGAGGGGGGAGGGAGTTTTGTGGCCACCCTCCACGCAGCTGCCTTGTGTCACAGGTGTTCCCTGGCAGGGATGTAATTCCGCTAATTGCCTCATCTGTCCAGGGGGATGCACTAGATTTTACCTGCTTTTCCAGCCCAACCCCCGCCTTTCTCCGGCAGCCCGCAATAGGAGAAACTCGGAGAAGACATGGGAAGGGCTCCTAGGAGATCCCAGGCGCTGCAGACAGAGGACGGTACCTGGCCACACTCAGAATTCCGGAACGGGTTCGAGTGCGTGGGGGAGGTTTGTGGCCGCCCTACACGCAGCTGCCTGGTTTCAAATGTGTTCCCTGGCAGGGGGAATTCCGCTAATTACCTCATCTGTCCAGGGGGAGGCACTAGATGCTACCTGTATTTCCAGCCCAACCTCCGCCTTTCCCCAGCAGCCCGCACTAGAAGACGCTCGGGGAAGACACGCGGAAGGCTCCTAGGAATCCCAGGCGCTGCAGACAGAGGACGGAACCTCGCCACAATCAGAATTCCGGAACGCGGCCAAATGGGTGTGGGTGGTTTGGGGCCGCCCTCCACGAAGCTGCCTGTTGTCACAGGTGTTACCTGGCAGGGGGAATTCCGCTAATTACCTCATCTGTCCAGGGGGAGGCACTAGATGCTACCTGTATTTCCAGCCCAACCTCCGCCTTTCCCCTGCAGCCCGCATAATAGTCACTCGGGGAAGACAACCGGAGGGCTCCTAGGAGATCCCAGGCGCTGCAGACAGAGGACGGAACCTCGCCACACTCAGAATTTCGGAACGCGGCCTAGTGGGTGGGGTAGGTTTGGGGCCGCCCTCCACGCAGCTGCCTGGTGTCACAGGTGTTCCCTGGCAGTGGGAATTCCGCTAATTACCTCATCTGTCCAGGGGGAGGCACTAGATTCTACCTGCATTTCCAGCCAAACCGCCGCCTTTCCCCGGCAGCCCGAACTAAGAGGAACTCGGGGAAGACACGGGAATGGCTCCTAGGAGATCCCAGGCGCTGCAGACAGAGGACGGATACTCGCCACACTCAGAATTTCGGAACGGGGTCGAGTGCATGGGGGAGGTTTGGGGCCACCCTCCACGCAGATGCCTGCTGTCACATG
This sequence comes from Camelus ferus, assembly GCF_009834535.1. NCBI lineage: Eukaryota > Metazoa > Chordata > Mammalia > Artiodactyla > Camelidae > Camelus > Camelus ferus. The sequence goes on from NC_045721.1 coordinate 28,253,926, forward strand.
TGTTCCCTGGCAGGGGGAAGTCCGCTAATTACCTCTTTTTTCCAGGGGTAGGCACTAGATGCTACCTGCATTTTCAGCCCAACCCCCGCCTTTCCTCGGCAGCCCACTCTATGATACACTCGGGTAAGACATGCGGAGGGCTCCTAGGAGATCCCAGGCTCTGCAGAAAGAGGACGGAACCTCGTCACACTCAGAATTCCGGAACGCGGCGGAGTGGGTGGGGGAGGTTTGGGGCCGCCCCCTACGCAGATGCCTGTTGTCACAGGTTTTCCCAGGCAGGGGGAATTCAACTAAATACCTCATCAGTCCAGGGGGATGAACTAGATGCTACCTGCATTTCCAGCCCAAACCCCGCATTTCCACGGCAGCCCGCACTATGAAACACTAGGGGAAGACACGCGGACGGCTCCTATGAGATCCCAGGAGATGCAGACAGAGGACGGATCCTCGCCACACTCAGAATTCCGGAACGCGGCTGAGTGCGTGGGGGAAGTTTGGGGCCGCCATCCACACAGCTGCTTGATGTCACAGGTGTTCCCTAGCAGGGGGAAGTCCGCTAATTACCTCATCTGTCCAGGGGTAGGCACTAGATGTTACCTGCATTTCTAGCACAAACCCTGCCTTTCCCCGGCAGCCCGCACTAGGAGACACTCGGGGAAGACACGCGGAGTGCTCCTAGGAGATCCCAGGAGATGCACACAGAGGACGGATCCTCGCCACACTCAGAATTCTGGAACGCGGCTGAGTGCGTGTGGGAAGTTTGGGGCTGCACCCCACGCAGCTGCTTGGTGTCACAGGTGTTCCATGGCAGGAAGAAGACCGCTAATTACCTCATCTGTCCAGGGGGAGACACTAGATGCTACCTGCATTTCCAGCCCAAACCCCACCTTTCCCCGGCTGCCCACACTAGGAGACACTCGGGGAAGACACGCGGAGGGCTCCTAGGAGATCCCAGGCGCTGCAGACAGATGACGGAACCTCGCCACACTCAGAATTCCGGAACGCGGCCAAGTGTGTGGGGGAGGTTTCGGAACGCCCTCCAAGTAGCTGCCTGGTGTCACAGGTGTTCCCTGGCATGGGGAATTCCGCTAATTACCTCATCTCTCCAGGGGGAGGCACTAGATGCTACCTGCATTTCTCGCCTATCCCCCGCGATTTCCCGGCAGCCCGCACAAGGAGACACTCGTGGAAGTCACGCGGAGGGCTCCTAGGAGATCCCAGGCGCTGCAGACAGAGGACGGAACCTCCCCACACTCAGAATTCCGGAACGCGGTCGAGTGCTTTGGGGAGGTTTGGGGCCGCCCTCCACGCAGCTGCCTGGTGTCAAAGGTGTTCCCTGGCAGGGGGAATTCCGCTAATTACCTCATCTGTCCAGGGGGAGGCACTAGATGCTACCTGCCTTTCTAGCCCAACCCCCGCCTTTCCCCGGCAGCCCGCACTACGAGACACTCTGGGAAGACACGCGGAGTGCTCCTAGGAGATCCCAGGCGCTGCAGGCAAAGTACGGAACCTCCCCACACTCAGAATTCCGGAACCCGGCCGAGAGGGGAGGGAGTTTTGTGGCCACCCTCCACGCAGCTGCCTTGTGTCACAGGTGTTCCCTGGCAGGGGTGTAATTCCGCTAATTGCCTCATCTGTCCAGGGGGATGCACTAGATTTTACCTGCTTTTCCAGCCCAACCCCCGCCTTTCTCCGGAAGCCCGCAATAGGAGAAACTCGGAGAAGACATGGGAAGGGCTCCTAGGAGATCCGAGGCGCTGCAGACAGAGGACGGTACCTGGCCATACTCAGAATTCCGGAACGGGTTCTAGTGTGTGGGGGAGGTTTGTGGCCGCCCTACACGCAGCTGCCTGGTTTCAAATGTGTTCCCTGGCAGGGGGAATTCCGCTAATTACCTCATCTGTCCACGGGGAGGCACTAGATGCTATCTGCATTTCCAGCACAACCCCCGACTTTCCCCTGCAGCCCGCATAATAGTCACTCGGGGAAGACACACGGAGGGCTCCTAGGAGATCCCAGGCGCTGCAGACAGAGGACGGAACCTCGCCACACTCAGAATTTCGGAACGCGGCCGAGTGGGTGGGGTAGGTTTGGGGCCGCCCTCCACGCAGCTGCCTGGTGTCACAGGTGTTCCCTGACAGGGGGAAGTCCGCTAATTACCTCATCTGTACAGGGGGAGGCACTAGATGCTACCTGCATTTCTAGCCGAACCCCGCCTTTCCCCCCAGCCCGCACTAGGAGACACTCGGGGATTAAACGCGGATGGCTCCTAGGAGATCCCAGGTGCTGCAGAGAGAGGACGGAACCTCGCCACAATCAGAATTCCGGAACGCGGCCAAATGGGTGTGGGTGGTTTGGGGCCGCCCACCACGAAGCTGCCTGTTGTCACAGGTGTTACCTGGCAGGGGGAAGTCCGCTAAATACCTCATCTGTCCAGGGGGAGGCACTAGATGCTACCTGTATTTCCAGCCCAACCTCCGCCTTTCCCCAGCAGCCCGCACTAGAAGACGCTCGGGGAAGACACGCGGAGGGCTCCTAGGATATCCAAGGCGCTGCAGACAGAGGACGGAACCTCCCCACACTCAGAATTCCGGAACCCGGCCGAGTGTTTGGGGAAGGTTTGGGGCCGCCCTCCACGCAGTTGCCTGGTGTCACAGGTGTTCCCGGGCAGGGGGAATTCCGCTAATTACCTCATCTGTCCAGCGGGAGGCACTAGATGCTACGTGCATTTCCAGCCCAACCCCCGCCTTTCCCCGGCAGCCCGCACTAGGAGACACTCGGGGAAGACACGCGGATGGCTCCTAGGAGATCCCAGGTCCTGCAGAGAGAGGACGGAACGTCGCCACTCTTAGAATTCCGGAACGCGTCCGAGTGGGTGGGGGAGAGTTGGGGCCGCCATCCACACAGCTGCTTGATGTCCCAGGTGTTCCCTAGCAGGGGGAAGTCCTCTAATTACCTCATCTGTCCAGGGGGAGGCACTAGATGCTACCTGCATTTCTAGCCAAACCCCCGCCTTTCCGCAGCAGCCCGCAAAAGGATACACTCGGGGAAGACATGCGGAGTGCTCCTAGGAGATCCCAGGCGCTGCAGACTGAGTACGGAACCTCCCCACACTCAGAATTCCGGAACCCGGCCGAGTGGGGAGGGAGTTTTGGGGCCACCCTCCACGCAGCTTCCTGGTGTCACAGGTGTTCCCTGGCAGGGGTGTAATTCCGCTAAATGCCTCATCTGTCGAGGGGGAGGCACTAGATGCTACCTGCATTTCCAGCCCAACCCCCGCCTTTCTCCGGCCGCCCGCAATAGGAGAAACTCGGAGAAGACATGGGAAGGGCTCCTAGGAGATCCCAGGCGCTGCAGACAGAGGACGGTACCTGGCCACACGCAGAATTCCGGAACGGGTTCGTGTGCGTGGGGGAGTTTTGTGGCCGCTCTACACGCAGCTGCCTGGTTTCAAATGTGTTCCCTGGCAGGGGGAATTCCGCTAATTACCTCATCTGTCCAGGCGGAGGCACTAGATGCTATCTGCATTTCCAGCACAACCCCCGACTTTCCCCTGCAGCCCGCATAATAGTCACTCGGGGAAGACAACCAGAGGGCTCCTAGGAGATCCCAGGCGCTGCAGACAGAGGACGGAACCTCGCCACACTCAGAATTTCGGAACGCGGCCGAGTGGGTGGGGTAGGTTTGTGGCCGCACTCCAAGCAGCTGCCTGGTGTCACAGGTGTTCCCTGGCAGTGGGAATTCCGCTAATTACCTCATCTGTCCAGGGGGAGGCACTAGATTCTACCTGCATTTCCAGCCAAACCCCCGCATTTCCCCGGCAGCCGAACTAAGAGGAACTCGGGGAAGACACGGGAATGGCTCCTAGGAGATCCCAGGCGCTGCAGACAGAGGACGGATACTCGCCACACTCAGAATTTCGGAACGGGGTCGAGTGCATGGGGGAGGTTTGGGGCCACACTCCACGCAGATGCCTGCTGTCACATGTGTTCCCTGGCAGGGGGAAGTCCGCTAATTACCTCTTTTTTCCAGGGGTAGGCACTAGATGCTACCTGCATTTTCAGCCCAACCCCCGCCTTTCCTCGGCAGCCCACTCTATGATACACTCGGGTAAGACATGCGGAGGGCTCCTAGGAGATCCCAGGCTCTGCAGAAAGAGGACGGAACCTCGTCACACTCAGAATTCCGGAACGCGGCGGAGTGGGTGGGGGAGGTTTGGGGCCGCCCCCTACGCAGATGCCTGTTTTCACAGGTTTTCTCAGGCAGGGGGAATTCAACTAAATACCTCATCAGTCCAGGGGGATGAACTAGATGCTACCTGCATTTCCAGCCCAAACCCCGCATTTCCACGGCAGCCAACACTATGAGACACTAGGGGAAGACACGCGGACGGCTCCTATGAGATCCCAGGAGATGCAGACAGAGGACGGATCCTCGCCACACTCAGAATTCCGGAACGCGGCTGAGTGCGTGGGGGAAGTTTGGGGCCGCCATCCACACAGCTGCTTGATGTCACAGGTGTTCCCTAGCAGGGGGAAGTCCGCTAATTACCTCATCTGTCCAGGGGGAGGCACTAGATGTTACCTGCATTTCTAGCACAACCCCTGCCTTTCCCCGGCAGCCCGCACTAGGAGACACTCGGGGAAGACACGCGGAGTGCTCCTAGGAGATCCCAGGAGATGCACACAGAGGACGGATCCTCGCCACACTCAGAATTCTGGAACGCGGCTGAGTGCGTGTGGGAAGTTTGGGGCCGCAACCCACGCAGCTGCTTGGTGTCACAGGTGTTCCATGGCAGGAAGAAGACCGCTAATTACCTCATCTGTCCAGGGGGAGACACTAGATGCTACCTGCATTTCCAGCCCAAACCCCACCTTTCCCCGGCTGCCCACACTAGGAGACACTCGGGGAAGACACGCGGAGGGCTCCTAGGAGATCCCAGGCGCTGCAGACAGATGACGGAACCTCGCCACACTCAGAATTCCGGAACGCGGCCAAGTGTGTGGGGGAGGTTTCGGAACGCCCTCCACGCAGCTGCCTGGTGTCACAGGTGTTCCCTGGCATGGGGAATTCCGCTAATTACCTCATCTCTCCAGGGGGAGGCACTAGATGCTACCTGCATTTCTCGCCTATCCCCCGCGATTTCCCGGCAGCCCGCACAAGGAGACACTCGTGGAAGTCACGCGGAGGGCTCCTAGGAGATCCCAGGCGCTGCAGACAGAGGACGGAACCTCCCCACACTCAGAATTCCGGAACGCGGTCGAGTGCTTTGGGGAGGTTTGGGGCCGCCCTCCACGCAGCTGCCTTGTGTCACAGGTGTTCCCTGGCAGGGGTGTAATTCCGCTAATTACCTCATCTGTCCAGGGGGATGCACTAGATTTTACCTGCTTTTCCAGCCCAACCCCCGCCTTTCTCCGGCAGCCCGCAATAGGAGAAACTCGGAGAAGACATGGGAAGGGCTCCTAGGAGATCCCAGGCGCTGCAGACAGAGGACGGTACCTGGCCACACTCAGAATTCCGGAACGGGTTCGAGTGCGTGGGGGAGGTTTGTGGCCGCCCTACACGCAGCTGCCTGGTTTCAAATGTGTTCCCTGGCAGGGGGAATTCCGCTAATTACCTCATCTGTCCAGGGGGAGGCACTAGATGCTATCTGCATTTCCAGCACAACCCCCGACTTTCCCCTGCAGCCCGCATAATAGTCACTCGGGGAAGACACACGGAGGGCCCCTAGGAGATCCCAGGCGCTGCAGACAGAGGACGGAACCTCGCCACACTCAGAATTTCGGAACGCGGCCGAGTGGGTGGGGTAGGTTTGGGGCCGCCCTCCACGCAGCTGCCTGGTGTCACAGGTGTTCCCTGACAGGGGGAAGTCCGCTAATTACCTCATCTGTCCAGGGGGAGGCACTAGATGCTACCTGCATTTCTAGCCGAACCCCGCCTTTCCCCGGCAGCCCGCACAAGGAGGCACTCGGGGATTAAACGCGGATGGCTCCTAGGAGATCCCAGGTGCTGCAGACAGAGGACGGAACCTCGCCACAATCAGAATTCCGGAACGCGGCCAAATGGGTGTGGGTGGTTTGGGGCCGCCCTCCACGAAGCTGCCTGTTGTCACAGGTGTTACCTTGCAGGGGGAAGTCCGCTAAATACCTCATCTGTCCAGGGGGAGGCACTAGATGCTACCTGTATTTCCAGCCCAACCTCCGCCTTTCCCCAGCAGCCCGCACTAGAAGACGCTCGGGGAAGACACGCGGAGGGCTCCTAGGATATCCAAGGCGCTGCAGACAGAGGACGGAACCTCCCCACACTCAGAATTCCAGAACCCGGCCGAGTGTTTGGGGAAGGTTTGGGGCCGCCCTCCACGCAGTTGCCTGTTGTCACAGGTGTTCCCGGGCAGGGGGAAGTCCGCTAAATACCTCATCTGTCCAGGAGGAGGCACTAGATGCTACCTGCATTTCCAGGCCTACCCCCGCCTTTCCCCGGAACCCGCACTAGGAGAAACTCTGGGAAGTCTCGGGGAGGGCTCCTAGGAGATCCCAGGCGCTGCAGACAGAGGACGGTACCTGGCGAAACTCAGAATTCCGGAACGGGTTCGAGAGCGTGGGGGAGGTTTGTGGCCGACCTACACGCAGCTGCCTGGTTTCAAATGTGTTCCCTGGCAGGGGGAATTCCGCTAATTACCTCATCTGTCCAGGGGGAGGCACTAGACTCTACCTGCATTTCCAGCACAACCCCCGACTTTCCCCTGCAGCCCGCATAATAGTCACTCAGGGAAGACACGCGGAGGGCTCCTAGGAGATCCGAGGCGCTGCAGACAGAGGACGGATACTCGCCACACTCAGAATTTCGAAACGGGGTCGAGTGCATGGGTGAGGTTTGGGGCCACCCTCCACGCAGATGCCTGCTGTCACATGTGTTCCCTGGCAGGGGGAAGTCCTCTAATTACCTCTTTTTTCCAGGGGTAGGCACTAGATGCTACCTGCATTTTCAGCCCAACCCCCGCCTTTCCTCGGCAGCCCACTCTATGATACACTCGGGTAAGACATGCGGAGGGCTCCTAGGATATCCCAGGCTCTGCAGAAAGAGGACGGAACCTCGTCACACTCAGAATTCCGGAACGCGGCCGAGTGGGTGGGGGAGGTTTGGGGCCGCCCCCTACGCAGATGCCTGTTGTCACAGGTTTTCCCAGGCAGGGGGAATTCAACTAAATACCTCATCAGTCCAGGGGGATGAACTAGATGCTACCTGCATTTCCAGCCCAAACCCCGCATTTCCACGGCAGCCCGCACTATGAGACACTAGGGGAAGACACGCGGATGGCTCCTATGAGATCCCAGGAGATGCAGACAGAGGACGGATCCTCACCACACTCAGAATTCCGGAACGCGGCTGAGTGCGTGGGGGAAGTTTGGGGCCGCCATCCACACAGCTGCTTGATGTCACAGGTGTTCCCTAGCAGGGGGAAGTCCGCTAATTACCTCATCTGTCCAGGGGGAGGCACTAGATGTTACCTGCATTTCTAGCACAACCCCTGCCTTTCCCCGGCAGCCCGCACTAGGAGACACTCGGGGAAGACACGCGGAGTGCTCCTAGGAGATCCCAGGAGATGCACACAGAGGACGGATCCTCGCCACACTCAGAATTCTGGAACGCGGCTGAGTGCCTGTGGGAAGTTTGGGGCTGCACCCCACGCAGCTGCTTGGTGTCACAGGTGTTCCATGGCAGGAAGAAAACCGCTAATTACATCATCTGTCCAGGGGGAGACACTAGATGCTACCTGCATTTCCAGCCCAAACCCCACCTTTCCCCGGCTGCCCACACTAGGAGACACTCGGGGAAGACACGCGGAGGGCTCCTAGGAGATCCCAGGCGCTGCAGACTGATGACGGAACCTCGCCACACTCAGAATTCCGGAACGCGGCCAAGTGTGTGGGGGAGGTTTCGGAACGCCCTCCAAGTAGCTGCCTGTTGTCACAGGTGTTCCCTGGCATGGGGAATTCCGCTAATTACCTCATCTCTCCAGGGGGAGGCACTAGATGCTACCTGCATTTCTCGCCTATCCCCCGCGTTTTCCCGGCAGCCCGCACAAGGAGACACTCGTGGAAGTCACGCGGAGGGCTCCTAGGAGATCCCAGGCGCTGCAGACAGAGGACGGAACCTCCCCACACTCAGAATTCCGGAACGCGGTCGAGTGCTTTGGGGAGGTTTGGGGCCGCCCTCCACGCAGCTGCCTGGTGTCAAAGGTGTTCCCTGGCATGGGGAATTCCGCTAATTACCTCATCTGTCCAGGGGGAGGCACTAGATGTTACCTGCATTTCTAGCACAACCCCTGCCTTTCCCCGGCAGCCCGCACTAGGAGACACTCGGGGAAGACACGCGGAGTGCTCCTAGGAGATCCCAGGAGATGCACACAGAGGACGGATCCTCGCCACACTCAGAATTCTGGAACGCGGCTGAGTGCCTGTGGGAAGTTTGGGGCTGCACCCCACGCAGCTGCTTGGTGTCACAGGTGTTCCATGGCAGGAAGAAGACCGCTAATTACATCATCTGTCCAGGGGGAGACACTAGATGCTACCTGCATTTCCAGCCCAAACCCCACCTTTCCCCGGCTGCCCACACTAGGAGACACTCGGGGAAGACACGCGGAGGGCTCCTAGGAGATCCCAGGCGCTGCAGACTGATGACGGAACCTCGCCACACTCAGAATTCCGGAACGCGGCCAAGTGTGTGGGGGAGGTTTCGGAACGCCCTCCAAGTAGCTGCCTGTTGTCACAGGTGTTCCCTGGCATGGGGAATTCCGCTAATTACCTCATCTCTCCAGGGGGAGGCACTAGATGCTACCTGCATTTCTCGCCTATCCCCCGCGTTTTCCCGGCAGCCCGCACAAGGAGACACTCGTGGAAGTCACGCGGAGGGCTCCTAGGAGATCCCAGGCGCTGCAGACAGAGGACGGAACCTCCCCACACTCAGAATTCCGGAACGCGGTCGAGTGCTTTGGGGAGGTTTGGGGCCGCCCTCCACGCAGCTGCCTGGTGTCAAAGGTGTTCCCTGGCATGGGGAATTCCGCTAATTACCTCATCTGTCCAGGGGGAGGCACTAGATGCTACCTGCATTTCTAGCCCAACCCCCGCCTTTCCCCGGCAGCCCGCACTACGAGACACTCTGGGAAGACACGCGGAGTGTTCCTAGGAGATCCCAGGCGCTGCAGGCAGAGTACGGAACCTCCCCACACTCAGAATTCCGGAACCCGGCCGAGGGGGGAGGGAGTTTTGTGGCCACCCTCCACACAGCTGCCTTGTGTCACAGGTGTTCCCTGGCAGGGGAGTAATTCCGCTAATTGCCTCATCTGTCCAGGGGGATGCACTAGATTTTACCTGCTTTTCCAGCCCAACCCCCGCCTTTCTCCGGCAGCCAGCAATAGGAGAAACTCGGAGAAGACATGGGAAGGGCTCCTAGGAGATCCCAGGCGCTGCAGACAGAGGACGGTACCTGGCCACACTCAGAATTCCGGAACGGGTTCGAGTGTGTGGGGGAGGTTTGTGGCCGCCCTACACGCAGCTGCCTGGTTTCAAATGTGTTCCCTGGCAGGGGGAATTCCGCTAATTACCTCATCTGTCCAGGGGGAGGCACTAGATGCTATCTGCATTTCCAGCACAACCCCCGACTTTCCCCTGCAGCCCGCATAATAGTCACTCGGGGAAGACACACGGAGGGCTCCTAGGAGATCCCAGGCGCTGCAGACAGAGGACGGAACCTCGCCACACTCAGAATTTCGGAACGCGGCCTAGTGGGTGGGGTAGGTTTGGGGCCGCCCTCCACGCAGCTGCCTGGTGTCACAGGTGTTCCCTGACAGGGGGAAGTCCGCTAATTACCTCATCTGTCCAGCGGGAGGCACTAGATGCTACCTGCATTTCTAGCCGAACCCCCGCCTTTCCCCGGCAGCCCGCACTAGGAGACACTCGGGGATTAAACGCGGATGGCTCCTAGGAGATCCCAGGTGCTGCAGACAGAGGACGGAACCTCGCCACAATCAGAATTCCGGAACGCGGCCAAATGGGTGTGGGTGGTTTGGGGCCGCCCTCCACGAAGCTGCCTGTTGTCACAGGTGTTACCTGGCAGGGGGAAGTCCGCTAAATACCTCATCTGTCCAGGGGGAGGCACTAGATGCTACCTGTATTTCCAGCCCAACCTCCGCCTTTCCCCAGCAGCCCGCACTAGAAGACGCTCGGGGAAGACACGCGGAGGGCTCCTAGGATATCCAAGGCACTGCAGACCGAGGACGGAACCTCCCCACACTCAGAATTCCGGAACCCGGCCGAGTGTTTGGGGAAGGTTTGAGGCCGCCCTCCAAGCAGTTGCCTGGTGTCACAGGTGTTCCCGGGCAGGGGGAATTCCGCTAATTACCTCATCTGTCCAGCGGGAGGCACTAGATTCTACGTGCATTTCCAGCCCAACCCCCGCCTTTCCCCGGCAGCCCGCACTAGGAGACACTCGGGGATTAAACGCGGATGGCTCCTCGGAGATCCCAGGTTCTGCAGACAGAGGACGGAACCTCGCCACAATCAGAATTCCGGAACGCGGCCAAATGGGTGTGGGAGTTTTGGGGCCGCCCTCCACGAAGCTGCCTGGTGTCACAGGTGTTACCTGGCAGGGGGAAGTCCGCTAAATACCTCATCTGCCCAGGGGGAGGCACTAGATGCTACCTGCATTTCCAGGCCTACCCCCGACTTTCCCCGGAACCCGCACTAGGAGAAACTCTGGGAAGTCTCGGGGAGGGCTCCTAGGAGATCCCAGGCGCTGCAGACAGAGGACGGTACTTGGCGACACTCAGAATTCCGGAACGGGTTCGAGTGCGTGGGGGAAGTTTGTGGCCGCCCTACACGCAGCTGCCTGGTTTCAAATGTGTTCCCTGGCAGGGGGAATTCCGCTAATTACCTCATCTGTCCAGGGGGAGGCACTAGATGCTACCTGCATTTCCAGCCCAACCCCCACATTTCCCCGGCTGCCCACACTAGGAGACAACCGGGGAAGACACGCGGAGGGCTCCTAGGAGATCCCAGGGGCTGCAGACTGCGGACGGAACCTCGCCACACTCAGAATTCCGGAACGCGTC
>NC_045721.1:28265135-28348815 GCF_009834535.1 Camelus ferus
TGGGCAGGAAACGCAGGTAGCATCTAATCCTCCCCCTGGACAAATGAGGTATTAGCGGAATAACACCCCTGCCAGGGAACACCTGTGACACCATGCAGCTGCGTGGAGGGCGGCCCCAAACCTCCTACAACAACTCGGGCGCGTTCGGAATTCTGAGTGTGGCGAGGTTCGTCTCTGTCTGCAGCGCCTGGGATCTCCTAGGACCCTCCGCCTATCTTCTCCGAGTTTATCCTAGAGCGGGCTGCGGGGGAAAGTCGGGGGTTTGCTGGAAATGCAAGTAGCATCTATACCGCCCCCTGGACAGATAGGTAATTAGCGGACTTTCCCATGCCAGGGAACATATGTGACACCAGGCAGCTGCGTGGAGGGCGGCCCCAAACCTCCCCATGCACTCGAACCGTTTCCGAAATTCTGAGTGTGGCGAGTTCCGTTCTGTCTGCAGCGCCTGGGATCTCCTAGGAGCCCTCCGCGTGTCTTCCCGAGTGGACTATTATGCTGGCTGCCGGGAAAGTCGGTGTTGTGCTGGAAGTGCAGGTAGCATCTAGTGCCTCCCCCTGGAAGATGAGGTAATTAGCGGACTTCCCCTGCCAGGGAACACATTTGACACCAGGCAGCTGCGTGTAGGGCGGCCACAAACCTCCCCCATGCACTCGACCCCGTTCCGGAATTCTGCGTGTGGCCAGTACCGTCCTCTGTCTGCAGCGCCTGGATCTCCTAGGAGCCCTCTCGTGTCTTCCCGAGTTTCTCCTAGTGCGGGCTGCCGGAGAAAGGCGGGTGTTGGGCTGGAAAAGCAGGTAGCATCTAGTGCCTACCCTGGAAAGATGAGGTAATTAGCGGACTTCCCCTGCCAGGGAAAACCTGTGACACCAGGCAGCTTCGTGGAAGTCGGCCCCAATCCTCCCCCACCCACTCCGAGTTCCGGAATTCTGATTGTGGCGAGCTTCCGTCCTCTGTCTGCAGCGCCTGGGATCTCCTAGGAACCCTCCGCGTGTCTCCCGAGTGACTCTATGCGGGCTGCAGGGTAAAGGCGGGGGTTGGGCTGGAAACATAGGTAGCATCTAGTAACTCCCTCTGGACAGATGAGATATTTAGCGGAATTCCCCCTGCCAGGGAACACTGTGACACCAGGCAGCTGCGTGGTGGGCGGCCCAACTCCAACTCCCACTCGGTCTCGTTCCGGCATTCTGAGTGTGGGGAGGTTCCGTCCTCTGTCTGCAGCGACTGGGATCCCCTAGGACCTCCCGAGTCTTCCCAGAGTTTCTCCTAGTCCGGGTGCCGGGGAAATGCGGGGGGGCCTGAAATGCGGTAGCATCCAGTGCCTCCCCCTGCACAAATGAGGTATTAGCGGAATTCCCTTGCAAGTGAACACTGTGAATCCAGGCAGCTGCGTGGAGGGCGGCCCCAATACCCCACCCACTCGGCCGTTGTTCCGGAATTCTGATGGTGGCGAGCTTCCGTCTCTGTCTGCAGAGCCTGGGATCTCCTAGGAGCCCTCCGCGTGTGTTCCTCGAGTGTATCCTAGAGCGGGCTGCAGGGGAAGTCGGGGGTTGGGGCTGGAAATGCAGGTAACATCTAGTGCCTCCCCCTGGACAGATGATGGTAATTAGCGGACTTCCCCCTCCCAGGGAACACATTTGACACCAGGCAGCTGCGTGTAGGGCGGGCCAACATACCTCCCCCACGCACACGAACCCGTTCCGGAATTCTGAGTGTGCCAGGTACCGTCCTCTGTCTGCAGCACATGGGATCTCCTAGGAGCCCTTCCCGTGTCTTCCCCGAGTTTCTCCTAGTGCGGGCTGCCGGAGAAAAGCGGGGGTTGGGCTGGAAAAGCAGGTAGCATCTAGTGCCTCCTCCTGGAAAGATGAGGTATTTAGCGGACTTCCCCATGCCAGGGAACAACTGTGACACCAGGCAGCTTCGTGGAGTGCGGCCCCATACATTCCAAACCCATTTGGCCGCGTTTCCGGAATTCTGATAGTGGCGAGGTTCCGTCCTCTGTCTGCAGCACCTGGGATCTCCAAGGAGCCATCCGCGTGTCTTCCCGAGTGTCTCCTACTGCGGTCTGCCGGGGAAATGCGGCGGTTGGGCTGGATATACAGGTAGCATCTAGTGCATCCCCTGGACAGATGAGGGTAATTAACGGACTCCCCCTTCCAGGGAACACCTGTGACAACAGGCAGCTGCGTGGAGGTTGGCCCCAAACCTCCCCCAACCACTCGGGCGCGTTCCGGAATTATGAGTGTTGCGAGGATCCGTCCTCAGTCTGCAGCGCCTGGAATCTCCCAGGAGCCCTCCGCGTGTCTTCCCCGAGTGTCTCCTAGTGCGGGTTGCCGGGGAAAAGGCGTGGGTAGGGCTGGAAATGCAGGTAGCATCTAGTGCCTCTCCCTGGACAGATGAGGTATTTAGCGGACTTCCCCCTGCCAGGGAACACCTGTGACACCAGGGCAGCTGCCGACGGAGGGCGGCCCCAAAACTCCCCAACCCACTCGGCAGCGTTCCGGAATTCTGAGTGTTGCGAGGTTCAGTCCTCGGTCTGCAGAGCCTGTGATTCTTCTAGGAGCCCTCCGCCTGTCTTCCCCGATTGTATCCTAGAGCGGGCCTGCAGGGGTAATTAGGGGGTTGGGCTGGATATACAGGTAGCATCTATTGCCTCCCCCTGGACAAATGAGGTAATTAGAGGAATTAACACCCCTGCCAGGGAACACCTGTGACACCAGGCAACTGCGTGGAGTGCGGCCGCAAACCTCCCCCACACACTCGGCCGCGTTCCGGAATTCTGAGTGTGGCGAGGTTCCGTCCTCGGTCTGCAGCGCCTGGGATCTCCTAGGAGAACTCCGCTGTCTTCTCCGAGGATCCTAGAGCGGTTGCCGGGGAAAGTCTGGGGTTGGGCTGGAAATGCAGGTAGCATCTAGTGACTCCCCTGGACAGATGAGGTAGTTAGCGGACTTCCCCCTGCCAGGGAACACCTGTGACATCAAGCAGCTTTGTGGATGGCGGCCCCAATCCTCCCCCACACACTCGGCCGGGATCCGGAATTCTGAGTTTGAGGAGGTTCCGTCCTCTGTCTGCAGCGCCTTGGATCTCCTAGGAGCCCTTCCCGTGTCTTCCCCGAGCGTCTCCTAGTGCGGGCTTCCGGGGAAATGAGGGGGTTATCCTGGAAATGCAGGTAGCATCTAGTGCCTCCCTCTGGACAGATGAGGTATTTAGCGGACTTCCCCCTGCCTGGGAACACCTGTGAAACCAGGCAGCTTCGTGGAGGGCGGCCCCAAACCTCCCCCACCCACTCGGCCGTGTTCCGGAATTCTGATTGTGGCGAGCTTCCGTCCTCTGTCTGCAGCGCCTGGGATCTCCTAGGAGCCCTCCGCGTGTCTTCCCCGAGTGACTCTTATGCGGGCTGCCGGGGAAAGGCGGGGGTTGTTCTAGAAATGCAGGTAGCATCTAGTGCCTACCCCTGGACAGATGAGGTAATTAGCGGACTTCCCCCTTCTAGGGAACACCTGTGACATCAAGCAGCTGTGTGGATGGCGGCCCCAAATCTCCCCCACCCACTCGGACGCGTTCTGGAATTCTGAGTGTGGCGAAGTTTCGTCCTCATCTGCAGCGCCTGGGATCTCCTAGGAGCCCTCCGCGTGTCTTCCCCGAGTGTCTCCTAGTGTGGGCAGCCGGGAAAATGTGGGGGTTGGGCTGGAAATGCAGGTAGCATCTAGTGCCTCCCCCTGGACAGATGAGGTATTTAGCGGTCTTCTTCCTGCCATGGAACACTGTGACACCAAGCAGCTTCGTGGGGTGTGGCCCCAAACTTCCCCCACGCACTCAGCCGCGTTCCGGAATTCTGAGTGTGGCGAGGATCCGTCCTCTGTCTGCATCTCCTGGGATCTCATAGGAGCCGTCCGCGTGTCTTCCCCTAGTGTCCCATAGTGCGGGCTGCCGTGGAAATGCGGGATTTGTGCTGGAAATGCCGGTAGCATCTAGTTCATCCCCCTGGACTGATGAGGTATTTAGTTGAATTCCCCCTGCCTGGGAAAACCTGTGACAACAGGCATCTGCGTAGTGGGCGGCCCCAAACCTCCCCCACCCACTCGGCCGGGTTCCGGAATTCTGAGTGTGGCGAGGTTCCGTCCTCTTTCTGCAGAGCCTGGGATCTCCTAGGAGCCCTCCGCATGTCTTACCCGAGTGTATCATACAGTGGGCTGCCGAGGAAAGCGGGGGTTGGGCTAGAAATGCAGGTAGCATCTAGTGCCTCCCCCTGGACAGATGAGGTAATTAGCGGAATTCCCCCTGCCAGGGAACACATTTGAATCCAGGCAGCTGCGTGTAGGGCGGCCACATACCTCCCCCACGCACTCGAACCCGTTGCGGAATTCTGAGTGTGGCCAGGTACCGTCCTCTGTCTTCAGCGCCTGGGATCTCCTAGGAGCCCTTCCCGTGTCTTCTCCGAGTTTCTCCTACTGCGGGCTGCCGGAGAAAGTCGGGGGTTGGGCTGGAAAAGCAGGTAGAGTCTAGTGCCTCCTCCTGGACAGATGAGGCAATTAGCGGAATTACACCCCTGCCAGGGAACACCTGTGACACCAGGCAGCTGCGTGGAGGGTGGCCCCAAAACTCCCTCCCCACTCGGCTGGGTTCCGGATTTCTGAGTGTGGCGAGGTTCTGTCCACTGTCTGCAGCACCTGGGATCCCCTAGTAGCCATCCGCGTGTCTTCCCCGAGTGTCTCCTAGTGCGGGCTGCCGGGGAAATGCGGGGGTTGGGCTGGATATACAGGTAGCATCTAGTGCATCCCCCTGGACAGATGAGGTAATTAAAGGACTTCCCCCTTCCTGGGAACACCTGCGTCAACAGGCAGCTGCGTGGATATCGGCCCCAAACCTCCCCCAACCACTCGGCCGCGTTCCGGATTTCTGAGTGTTTCGAGGATCCGTCCTCGGTCTGCAGCGCCTGGAATCTCCCAGGAGCCCTCCGCGTTTCTTCCCCGAGTGTCTCCTAGTGCGGGTTGCCGGGGAAAGGCGGGGGTAAGGCTGGAAATGCAGGTAGCATCTAGTGCCTCTCCCTGGACAGATGAGGTATTTAGCGGACTTCCCCCTGCCAGGGAATACCTGTTACACCAGCCAGCTGCGTGGTGGGCGGCCCCAAACCTCCCTCACACACTCGGCCGGGTTCCGTAATTCTGAGTGTGGGGAGGTTCCGTCCTCTGTCTGCAGCGCCTTGGTTCTCCTAGGAGCCCTTCCCGTGGTCTTCCCCGAGCGTCTCCTAGTGCGGGCTTCCGGGGAAAAGAGGGGGTTATGCTGAAATGCAGGTAGCATCTAGTGCCTCCCCCTGGACAGATGAGGTATTTAGCGGACTTCCCCCTGCCCGGGAACACCTGTGACGCCAGGCAGCTTCGTGGAGTGCGGCCCCAAACCTCCCACACCCACTCGGTCGCGTTCCGGAATTCTGATTGTGGCGACGTTCCGTCCTATGTCTGCAGCACCTGAGATCTCCTAGGAGCCATCCGCGTGTCTTCCCCGAGTGTCTCCTAGTTCGGGCTGCCGGGGGAAATGCTGGGGTTGGGCTGGATATACAGGTAGCATCTAGTGCCTCCCCCTGGACAAATGAGGTAATTAGCGGAATTACACCCCTGCCAGGGAACACCTGTGACACCAGGCAACTGCGTGGAAGGCGGCCGCAAACCTCCCCCACACACTCGGCCGCGTTCCGGAATTCTGAGTGTGGCGAGGTTCCGTCCTCGGTCTGCAGCGCCTGGGATCTCCTAGGAGCCCTCCGCTGTCTTCTCCGAGTGTATACTAGAGCGGGCTGACGGGGAAAGTCGGGGGTTGGGCTGGAAATGCAGGTAGCATCTAGTGACTCCCACTGGACAGATGAGGTAGTTAGTGGACTTCCCCCTCCCAGGGAACACCTGTGACATCAAGCAGCTCTGCGGATGGCGGCCCCAATGCTCCCCCCACACACTCGGCCGGGTTCCGGAATTCTGAGTGTGGGGAGGTTCCGTCCTCTGTCTGCAGCGCCTTGGATCTCCTAGGAGCCCTTCCCGTGTCTTCCCCGAGCGTCTCCTAGTGCGGGCTTCCGGGGAAAAGAGGGGGTTATGCTGGAAATGCAGGTAGCATCTAGTGCCTCCCTCTGGACAGATGAGGTATTTAGCGGACTTCCCCCTGCCAGGGAACACATTTGAATCCAGGCAGCTGCGTGTAGGGCGGCCACATACCTCCCCCACGCACTCGAACCCGTTGCGGAATTCTGAGTGTGGCCAGGTACCGTCCTCTGTCTTCAGCGCCTGGGATCTCCTAGGAGCCCTTCCCGTGTCTTCTCCGAGTTTCTACTACTGCGGGCTGCCGGAGAAAGTCGGGGGTTGGGCTGGAAAAGCAGGTAGAGTCTAGTGCCTCCTCCTGGACAGATGAGGCAATTAGCGGAATTACACCCCTGCCAGGGAACACCTGTGACACCAGGCAGCTGCGTGGAGGGTGGCCCCAAAACTCCCTCCCCACTCGGCCGGGTTCCGGATTTCTGAGTGTGGCGAGGTTCTGTCCACTGTCTGCAGCACCTGGGATCCCCTAGGAGCCATCCGCGTGTCTTCCCCGAGTGTCTCCTAGTGCGGGCTGCCGGGGAAATGCGGGGGTTGGGCTGGATATACAGGTAGCATCTAGTGCATCCCCCTGGACAGATGAGGTAATTAAAGGACTTCCCCCTTCCTGGGAACACCTGCGTCAACAGGCAGCTGCGTGGATATCGGCCCCAAACCTCCCCCAACCACTCGGCCGCGTTCCGGATTTCTGAGTGTTTCGAGGATCCGTCCTCGGTCTGCAGCGCCTGGAATCTCCCAGGAGCCCTCCGCGTTTCTTCCCCGAGTGTCTCCTAGTGCGGGTTGCCGGGGAAAGGCGGGGGTAAGGCTGGAAATGCAGGTAGCATCTAGTGCCTCTCCCTGGACAGATGAGGTATTTAGCGGACTTCCCCCTGCCAGGGAATACCTGTTACACCAGCCAGCTGCGTGGTGGGCGGCCCCAAACCTCCCTCACACACTCGGCCGGGTTCCGTAATTCTGAGTGTGGGGAGGTTCCGTCCTCTGTCTGCAGCGCCTTGGTTCTCCTAGGAGCCCTTCCCGTGTCTTCCCCGAGCGTCTCCTAGTGCGGGCTTCCGGGGAAAAGAGGGGGTTATGCTGAAATGCAGGTAGCATCTAGTGCCTCCCCCTGGACAGATGAGGTATTTAGCGGACTTCCCCCTGCCCGGGAACACCTGTGACGCCAGGCAGCTTCGTGGAGTGCGGCCCCAAACCTCCCACACCCACTCGGTCGCGTTCCGAAATTCTGATTGTGGCGACGTTCCGTCCTATGTCTGCAGCACCTGAGATCTCCTAGGAGCCATCCGCGTGTCTTCCCCGAGTGTCTCCTAGTTCGGGCTGCCGGGGAAATGCTGGGGTTGGGCTGGATATACAGGTAGCATCTAGTGCCTCCCCCTGGACAAATGAGGTAATTAGCGGAATTACACCCCTGCCAGGGAACACCTGTGACACCAGGCAACTGCGTGGAGGGCGGCCGCAAACCTCCCCCACACACTCGGCCGCGTTCCGGAATTCTGAGTGTGGCGAGGTTCCGTCCTCGGTCTGCAGCGCCTGGGATCTCCTAGGAGCCCTCCGCTGTCTTCTCCGAGTGTATACTAGAGCGGGCTGACGGGGAAAGTCGGGGGTTGGGCTGGAAATGCAGGTAGCATCTAGTGACTCCCCCTGGACAGATGAGGTAGTTAGTGGACTTCCCCCTCCCAGGGAACACCTGTGACATCAAGCAGCTCTGCGGATGGCGGCCCCAATGCTCCCCCACACACTCGGCCGGGTTCCGGAATTCTGAGTGTGGGGAGGTTCCGTCCTCTGTCTGCAGCGCCTTGGATCTCCTAGGAGCCCTTCCCGTGTCTTCCCCGAGCGTCTCCTAGTGCGGGCTTCCGGGGAAAAGAGGGGGTTATGCTGGAAATGCAGGTAGCATCTAGTGCCTCCCTCTGGACAGATGAGGTATTTAGCGGACTTCCCCCTGCCTGGGAACACCTGTGAAACCAGGCAGCTTCGTGGTGGGCGGCCCCAAACCTCCCCCACCCACTCGGCCGTGTTCCGGAATTCTGATTGTGGCGAGCTTCCGTCCTCTGTCTGCAGCGCCTGGGATCTCCTAGGAGCCCTCCGCGTGTCTTCCCCGAGTGACTCTAATGCGGGCTGCAGTGTAAAGGCGGGGTTGGGCTGGAAACGCAGGCAAAATCTAGTGCATCCCCCTTCACAGATGAGGCAATTAGCGGAATTACACCCCTGCCAGGGAACACCTGTGACACCAGGCAGATGCGTGGAGGGTGGCCCCAAAACTCCCTCCCCACTCGGCCGGGTTCCGGAATTCTGAGTGTGGGGAGGTTCCGTACTCATTCTGCAGCACCTGGGATCGCCTAGGAGCACTCCGCGTGACTTCCCCGAATTTCGCCTACTGCGGGCTGCCGGGGAAAGTTGAGGGTTGTTCTAGAAATGCAGGTAGCATCTAGTGCCTCCCTTGGACTGATGAGGTAATTAGCGGTCTTCTTCCTGCCATGGAACACCTGTGACACCAAGCAGCTTCGTGGGGTGTGGCCCCAAACTTCCCCCATGCACTCAGCCGCGTTCCGGAATTCTGAGTGTGGCGAGGATCCGTCCTCTGTCTGCATCTCCTGGGATCTCATAGGAGCCGTCCGCGTGTCTTCCCCTAGTGTCCCATAGTGCGGGCTGCCGTGGAAATGCGGGATTTGGGCTGGAAATGCAGGTAGCATCTAGTTCATCCCCCTGGACTGATGAGGTATATAGTTGAATTCCCCTTGCCTGGGAAAACCTGTGACAACAGGCATCTGCGTAGGGGACGGCCCCAAACCTCCCCCACCCACTCGGCCGCGTTCCGGAATTCTGAGTGTGGCGAGGTTCCGTCCTCTTTCTGCAGAGCCTGGGATCTCCTAGGAGCCCTCCGCATGCCTTACCCGAGTGTATCATAGAGTGGGCTGCCGAGGAAAGGCGGGGGTTGGGCTGGAAATGCAGGTAGCATCTAGTGCCTACCCCTGGACAAAAGAGGTAATTAGCGGACTTCCCCCTGCCAGGGAACACATGTGACAGCAGGCATCTGCGTGGAGGGCGGCCCCAAACATCCCCCATGCACTCGACCCCGTTCCGAAATTCTGAGTGTGGCGAGTTTCCGTCCTCTGTCTGCAGCGCCTGGGATCTCCTAGGAGCCATTCCCGTGTCTTCCCCGAGTTCCTCTTTGTGCGGGCTGCCGGGGAAAGGCGGGGATTTGGCTGGAAATGCAGGTAGAATCTAGTGCCTCCCCTGGACAGATGAGGTAATTAGCTGAATTCCCACTGCCAGGGAACACCTGTGACACCAGGAAGCTGCGTGGAGGGCGGCCCCAAACCTCCCCCAAGCACTCGACCGCGTTCCGGAATTCTGAGTGTGGGGAGGTTCCGTCCTCTGTCTGCAGCGCCTGGGATCTCCTAGGAGCCCTCCGCGTGACTTCCACGAGTGTCTCCTTGTGCGGGCTGCCGGGAAAACGCGGGGTATAGGCTAGAAATGCTGGTAGCATCTAGTGCCTCCCCCTGGAGAGATGAGGTAATTAGCGGAATTCCCCATGCCAGTGAACACCTGTGACACAAGGCAGCTGCGTAGAGTGCGTTCCCAAACCTCCCCCACAAACTTGGCCGCGTTCCGGAATTCTGAGGGTGGCGAGGTTCCGTCCTCAGTCTGCAGCGCCTGGGATCTCCTAGGAGCCCTCCGCGTGTCTTCCCCGAGTGTCTCCTAGTGTGGGCAGCCGGGGAAAGGTGGGGGTTGGGCTGGAAATGCAGGTAGCATCTAGTGCCTCCCCCTGGACAGATGAGGTAATTAGCGGACTTCCCCCTGCCCGGGAACACATGTGACACCAGGCAGCTGCGTGGAGGGCGGCCCCAAAACTCCCCAACCCACTCGGCAGCGTTCCAGAATTCTGAGTGTTGCGAGGTTCCGTCCTCGGTCTGCAGAGCCTGTGATCTTCTAGGAGCCCTCCGCCTGTCTTCCCCGAGTGTATCCTAGAGTGGGCTGCAGGGGTAATTAGGGGGTTGGGCTGGATATACAGGTAGCATCTAGTGCCTCACCCTGGACAAATGAGGAAATTAGCGGAATTTCACCCCTGCCAGGGAAAACCTGTGACACCAGGCAACTGCGTGGAGGGCGGCCGCAAACCTCCCCCACACACTTGGCCGCGTTCCGGAATTCTGAGTGTGGCGAGGTTCCGTCCTCGGTCTGCAGCGCCTGGGATCTCCTAGGAGCCCTCCGCTGTCTTCTCCGAGTTTATC
This sequence comes from Camelus ferus, assembly GCF_009834535.1. Classification (NCBI taxonomy): domain Eukaryota; kingdom Metazoa; phylum Chordata; class Mammalia; order Artiodactyla; family Camelidae; genus Camelus; species Camelus ferus. The sequence goes on from NC_045721.1 coordinate 28,275,436, forward strand.
CTAGAGCGGGCTGCCGGGGAAAGTCAGGGGTTGTTCTAGATATGCAGGTAGCATCTAGTGCCTACCCCTGGACAGATGAGGTAATTAGCGGACTTCCCCCTTCTAGGGAACACCTGTGACATCAAGCAGCTGTGTGGATGGCGGCCCCAAATCTCCCCCACCCACTCGGACGCGTTCTGGAATTCTGAGTGTGGCGAAGTTCCGTCCTCAGTCTGCAGCGGCTGGGATCTCCTAGGAGCCCTCCGCTTGTCTTCCCCGAGTGTCTCCTAGTGTGGGCAGCCGGGAAAATGTGGGGGTTGGGCTGGAAATGCAGGTAGCATCTAGTGCCTCCCCCTGGACAGATGAGGTAATTAGCGGTCTTCTTCCTGCCATGGAACACCTGTGACACCAAGCAGCTTCGTGGGGTGTGGCCCCAAACTTCCCCCACGCACTCAGCCGCGTTCCGGAATTCTGAGTGTGGCGAGGATCCGTCCTCTGTCTGCATCTCCTGGGATCTCATAGGAGCCGTCCGCGTGTCTTCCCCTAGTGTCCCATAGTGCGGGCTGCCGTGGAAATGCGGGATTTGGGCTGGAAATGCAGGTAGCATCTAGTTCATCCCCCTGGACTGATGAGGTATTTAGTTGAATTCCCCCAGCCTGGGAAAACCTGTGACAACAGGCATCTGCGTAGTGGGCGGCCCCAAACCTCCCCCACCCACTCGGCCGCGTTCCGGAATTCTGAGTGTGGCGAGGTTCCGTCCTCTTTCTGCAGAGCCTGGGATCTCCTAGGAGCCCTCCGCATGTCTTACCCGAGTGTATCATAGAGTGAGCTGCCGAGGAAAGGCGGGGGTTGGGCTGGAAATGCAGGTAGCATCTAATGCCTCCCCCTGGACAGATGAGGTAATTAGCGGAATTCCCCCTGCCAGGGAACACATTTGAAACCAGGCAGCTGCGTGTAGGGCGGCCACAAACCTCCCCCATGCACTCGAACCCGTTCCAGAATTCTGAGTGTGGCCAGGCACCGTCCTCTGTCTGCAGCGCCTGGGATCTCCTAGGAGCCCTTCCCGTGTCTTCTCCGAGTTTCTCCTACTGCGGGCTGCCGGAGAAAGGCGGGGGTTGGGCTGGAAAAGCAGGTAGATTCTAGTGCCTCCCCCTGGACAGATGAGGCAATTAGCGGAATTACACCCCTGCCAGGGAACACCTGTGACAACCAGGCAGCTGCGTGGAGGGTGGCCCCAAAACTCCCTCCCCACTCGGCCGGGTTCCGGAATTCTGAGTGTGGCGAGGTTCCGTCCACTGTCTTCAGCACCTGGGATCTCCTAGGAGCCATCCGCGTGTCTTCCCCGAGTGTCTCCTAGTGCTTGCTGCCGGGGAAATGCGGGGGTTGGGCAGGATATACAGGTAGCATCTAGTGCATCCCCCTGGACAGATGAGGTAATTAAAGGACTTCCCCCTTCCTGGGAACACCTGTGTCAACAGGCAGCTGCGTGGATGTCGGCCCCAAACCTCCCCCAACCACTCGGCCGCGTTCCGGAATTCTGAGTGTTTCGAGGATCCGTCCTCAGTCTGCAGCGCCTGGAATCTCCCAGGAGCCCTCCGCGTTTCTTCCCCGAGTGTCTCCTAGTGCGGGTTGCCGGGGAAAGGCGGGGGTAAGGCTGGAAATGCAGGTAGCATCTAGTGCCTCTCCCAGGACAGATGAGGTAATTAGCGGACTTCCCTCTGCCATGGAACACCTGTGACACCAAGCAGCTGCGTGGGGTGCGGCCCCAAACTTCCCCCACGCACTCAGCCGCGTTCCAGAATTCTGAGTGTGGCGAGGATCCGTCCTCAGTCTGCAGCGCCTGGGATCTCCTAGGAGCACTCCGCGTGTCTTCCCCGAGTGACTATTATGCGGGCTGCAGGGGAAAGTCGTGGGTTGTGCTGGAAATGCAGATAGCATCTAGTGCCTCCCCCTGGACAGATGAGGTAATTAGCGGAATTACACACCCCTGCCAGGGAACACCTGTGACACCAGGCAGCTGGGTGGAGGGTGGCCCAAAAACTCCCTCCCCACTCGGACGGGTTCCGGAATTCTGATTGTGGCGACGTTCCGTCCTCTGTCTGCAGCGCCTGGGATCTCCTAGGAGCCCTTCCCGTGTCTTCTCTGAGTTTCTCCTACTGCGGGCTGCAGGAGAAAGGCGGGGGTTGGGCTGGAAAAGCAGGTAGAATCTAGTGCCTCCCCCTGGACAGATGAGGCAATTAGCGGAATTACACCCCTGCCAGGGAACACCTGTGACACCAGGCAGCTGTGTGCAGGGTGGCCACAAAACTCCCTCCACACTCGGCCGGGTTCCGGAATTCTGAGTGTGGGGAGGTTCCGTACTCAGTCTGCAGCGCCTGGGATCTCCTAGGAGCACTCCGCATGTCTTCCCCGAGTGTATCCTAGAGCGGGCTGCCGGGTAATGGCGGGGGTTGGGCTAGAAATGCAGGTAGCATCTAGTGCCTCCCCCTGGACAGATGAGGCAATTAGCGGAATTACACCCCTGCCAGGGAACACCTTTGACACCAGGCAGCTGCGAGGAAGGCGGCCCCATACCTCCCCCAAGCACTCGACCGCGTTCCGGAATTCTGAGTGTGGGGAGGTTCCGTCCTCTGTCTGCAGCGCCTGGGATCTCCTAGGTGCCTTCCGCGTGACTTCCACGAGTGTCTCTTGTGCGGGCTGCCGGGAAAACCCGGGGGATAGGCTAGAAATGCAGGTAGCATCTAGTGCCTCCCCCTGGACAGATGAGGTAATTAGCGGAATTCCCCATGCCAGGGAACACCTGTGAAACCAGGCAGCTGCGTGGAGGGCGTTCCCAAACCTCCCCCACACACTTGGCCGCGTTCCGGAATTCTGAGTGTGGGGAGGTTCCGTCCTCTGTCTGCAGCACCTGGGATCTCCTAGGAGCCCTCCGCGTGACTTCCACGAGTGTCTCCTTGTGCGGGCTGCCGGGAAAACGCGGGGGATAGGCTAGAAATGCAGGTAGCATCTAGTGCCTCCCCCTGGACAGATGAGGTAATTAGCGGTATTCTTACTGCCATGGAACACCTGTGACACCAAGCAGCTGCGTGGGGTGCGGCCCCAAAATTCCCCCACGCACTCAGCAGCGTTCCGGAATTCTGAGTGTGGCGAGGATCCGTCCTCTGTCTGCATCTCCTGGGGTCTCCTAGGAGCCGTCCGCGTGTCTTCCCCTAGTGTACCATAGTGCGGGCTGCCGTGGAAAGGCGGGGTTTGGGCTGGAAATGCAGGTAGCATCTAGTTCATCCCCCTGGACTGATGAGGTATTTAGTTGAATTCCCTCTGCCTGGGAAAACCTGTGACACCAGGCAGCTGCGTGGAGGGCTGCCCCAAACCTACCCGACCCACTCGGCCGCGTTCCGAAATTCTGAGTGTGGCGAGGTTCCGTCCTCTGTCTGCAGCGCCTGGGATCTCCTAGGAGCCCTCCGCGTGTCTTCCCCGAGTGACTATTATGCGGGCTGCAGGGGAATTTCGGGGGTTGTGCTGGAAATGCAGGTAGCATCTAGTGCCTCCTCCTGGACAGATGAGGTAATTAGCGGAATTCCCCCTGCCAGGGAACACATTTGAAACCAGGCAGCTGCGTGTAGGGCGGCCACAAACCTCCCCCACGCACTCGAACCCGTTCCGGAATTCTGAGTGTGGCCAGGTACCGTCCTCTGTCTGCAGCACCTGGGATCTCCTAGGAGCCATTCCCGTGTCTTCCCTGAGTTTCTCCAAGTGCGGGCTGCCGGAGAAATGCGGGGGTTGGGCTGGAAAAGCAGGTAGCATCTAGTGCCTCCCCCTGGACAGATGAGGTAATTAGCGGACTTCCCCCTGCCAGGGAACACCTGTGACACAAGGCAGCTGCTTGGAGGGCGGCCACAAAACTCCCACACACACTCGGCCGGGTTCCGGAATTCTGAGTGTGGGGAAGTTCCGTCCTTTGTCTGCAGCGCCTTGGATATCCTAGGAGCCCACCGCGTGTCTTCCCCGAGCGGCTCCTAGAACGGGCTTCCGGGGAAAAGAGGGGGTTAGGCTGGAAATGCAGGTAGCATCTAGTGCCTCCCCCTGGAAAGATGAGGTAATTAGCGGAATTCCCCCTGCCAGGGAACACCTGTGACACCAGGCAGCTGCGTGGTGGGCGGCCCCAAACATCCCCCACCCACTCGGCCTCGTTCCGGCATTCTGAGTGTGGAGAGATTCCGTCCTCTGTCTGCAGCGACTGGGATCTCCTAGGAGCCCTCCCCGAGACTTCCCAGTATTTCTCCTAGTGCGGGTTGCCGGGGAAAGGCGGGGGTAGGCCTGGAAATGCAGGTAGCATCTAGTGCCTCCCCCTGGACAGATGAGGTGTTTAGCGGAATTCCCCCTGACAGGTAACACCTGTGACACCAGGCAGCTTAGTGGAGGGCGGCCCCAAACCTCCCCCACCCACTCGGCCTCGTTCCGGCATTCTGAGTGTGGAGAGATTCCGTCCTCTGTCTGCAGCACCTGGGATCTCCTAGGAGCCATCCGCGTTTAATCCCCGAGTGTCTCCTAGTGCGGGCTGACGGGGAAAGGCGGGGGTTGGGCTGGAAATGCAGGAAGCATCTAGTGCCTCCCGCTGGACAGATGATGTAATTAGCGGAGTACCCCCTGCCCGGGAAAACCTGTGACACCAGGCAGCTGCGTGGAGGGCGGCCCCAAACCTTCCCCAAACACTCGGCTGGGTTCCGGAATTCTGACTGTGGGGAGGTTCCGTCCTCTGTCTGCAGCGCCTGGGATATCCTAGGAGCCCTCCGCGTGTCTTCCCCGAGCGTCTTCTAGTGCGGGCTTCCGGGGAAAATAGGGGGTTAGGCTGGAAATGCAGGTAGCATCTAGTGCCTCCCTCTGGGCAGATGAGGTATTTAGCGGACTTCCCCCTGCCAGGGAACACCTGTGAAACCAGGCAGCTTCGTGGAGGGCGGCCCCAAACCTCAACAACCCACTCGTCCGTGTTCCGGAATTCTGATTGTGGCGAGCTTACGTCCTCTGTCTGCAGCGCCTGGGATTTCCTAGGAGCCCTCCGCGTGTCTTCCCCGAGTGACTCTTATGCGGGCTGCAGGGGAAAGGTGGAGGTTGGGCTGGAAATACAGGTAGCATCTAGTGCCTCCCCCTGGACAGATGAGGTATTTAGCGGACTTCCGCCTGCCAGGTAACACCTGTGACAACAGGCAGCTTCGTGGAGGGCGGCCCCAAACCACCCACACTCATTTGGCCGCGTTCCGGAATTCTGATTGTGGCGAGGTTCCGTCCTCTGTCTGCAGCATCTGGGATCTCCTAGGAGCCATCCGCGTTTAATCCCCGAGTGTCTCCTAGTGCGGGCTGCTGGGGAAAGGCCGGGTTCGGCTAGAAATGCAGGTAGCATCTAGTGCCTCCCCCTGGACAGATGAGGTAATTAGCGGACTTCTCCCTGCCAGGGAAAACCTGTGAAACCAGGCAGCTTTGTGGATGGCGGCCCAAAATCTCCCCCACCCACTCGGCCGCGTTCCGGAATTCTGAGTGTGGCGAGATTCCGTCCTCCCTCTGCAGCAGCTGGGAATTCATAGGAGCCATCCGCGTGTCTTCCCCGAGTTTCTCCTAGTGTGGGCAGCCGGGGAAAGGTAGGGGTTGGGCTGGAATTGCAGGTAGCATCTAGTGCCTCCCCCTGGACAGACGAGGTAATTAGCGGTCTTCTTCCTGCCAGGGAACACCTGTGACACCAGGCAGCTGCTTGGAGGGCGGCCCCAAACCTCCCCCACACACTCGGCCGGGTTCCGGAATTCTGAGTGTGGGGAAGTTCCGTCCTTTGTCTGCAGCGCCTTGGATATCCTAGGAGCCCACCGCGTGTCTTCCCCGAGCGGCTCCTAGTACGGGCTTCCGGGGAAAAGAGGGGGTTAGGCTGGAAATGCAGGTAGCATCTAGTGCCTCCCCCTGGAAAGATGAGGTAATTAGCGGAATTCCCCCTGCCAGGGAACACCTGTGACACCAGGCAGCTGCGTGGTGGGCGGCCCCAAACCTCCCCCACCCACTCGGCCTCGTTCCGGCATTCTGAGTGTGGAGAGATTCCGTCCTCTGTCTGCAGCGACTGGGATCTCCTAGGAGCCCTCCCCGAGACTTCCCAGAGTTTCTCCTAGTGCGGGTTGCCGGGGAAAGGCGGGGGTAGGCCTGGAAATGCAGGTAGCATCTAGTGCCTCCCCCTGGACAGATGAGGTGTTTAGCGGACTTCCCCCTGACAGGTAACACCTGTGACACCAGGCAGCTTAGTGGAGGGCGGCCCCAAACCTCCCCCACCCACTCGGCCTCGTTCCGGCATTCTGAGTGTGGAGAGATTCCGTCCTCTGTCTGCAGCACCTGGGATCTCCTAGGAGCCATCCGCGTTTAATCCCCGAGTGTCTCCTAGTGCGGGCTGCCGGGGAAAGGCGGGGGTTGGCCTGGAAATGCAGGAAGCATCTAGTGCCTCCCGCTGGACAGATGAGGTAATTAGCGGAGTACCCCCTGCCCGGGAAAACCTGTGACACCAGGCAGCTGCGTGGAGGGCGGCACCAAACCTTCCCCAAACACTCGGCTGGGTTCCGGAATTCTGACTGTGGGGAGGTTCCGTCCTCTGTCTGCAGCGCCTGGGATATCCTAGGAGCCCTCCGCGTGTCTTCCCCGAGCGTCTTCTAGTGCGGGCTTCCGGGGAAAATAGGGGGTTAGGCTGGAAATCCAGGTAGCATCTAGTGCCTCCCTCTGGGCAGATGAGGTATTTAGCGGACTTCCCCCTGCCAGGGAACACCTGTGAAACCAGGCAGCTTCGTGGAGGGCGGCCCCAAACCTCACCAACCCACTCGTCCGTGTTCCGGAATTCTGATTGTGGTGAGCTTACGTCCTCTGTCTGCAGCGCCTGGGATTTCCTAGGAGCCCTCCGCGTGTCTTCCCCGAGTGACTCTTATGCGGGCTGCAGGGGAAAGGTGGAGGTTGGGCTGGAAATACAGGTAGCATCTAGTGCCTCCCCCTGGACAGATGAGGTATTTAGCGGACTTCCCCCTGCCAGGTAACACCTGTGACAACAGGCAGCTTCGTGGAAGGCGGCCCCAAACCACCCACACTCATTTGGCCGCGTTCCGGAATTCTGATTGTGGCGAGGTTCCGTCCTCTGTCTGCAGCACCTGGGATCTCCTAGGAGCCATCCGCGTTTAATCCCCGAGTGTCTCCTAGTGCGGGCTGCTGGGGAAAGGCGGGATTCGGCTAGAAATGCAGGTAGCATCTAGTGCCTCCCCCTGGACAGATGAGGTAATTAGCGGACTTCTCCCTGCCAGGGAAAACCTGTGAAACCAGGCAGCTTTGTGGATGGCGGCCCCAAAACTCCCCCACCCACTCGGCCGCGTTCCGGAATTCTGAGTGTGGCGAGATTCCGTCCTCCCTCTGCAGCAGCTGGGAACTCATAGGAGCCATCCGCGTGTCTTCCCCGAGTTTCTCCTAGTGCGGGCTGCAGGGTACAGGCTGGGTTGGGCTGGAAACGCAGGTAAAATCTAGTGCATTCCTATGGACAGATGAGGCAATTAGCGGAATTACACCCCTGCCAGGGAACACCTGTGACACCAGGAAGCTGCGTGGAGGGTGGCCAAAAAACTCCCTCCCCTCTCGGCCGGGTTCCGGAATTCTGAGTGTGGCGAGGTTCCGTCCTCTCTCTGCAGCAAATGGGATCTCCTAGGAGCCATCCGCGTGTGTTCCCCGAGTGTCTCCTAGTGCGGGCTGACAGGGAGAGGCGGGGGTTGGGCTAGAAATGCAGGTAGCATCTAGAGCCTACCCCTGGACATATGAGGTAATTAGCGGAATTCCCGCTGCCAGGGAACACCTGTGACACCAGGCAGCTGCGTGTTGGGTGGCCCCAAACCTCCCCCACCCACTCGACCGCGTTCCGGAATTCTGAGTGTGGGGAGGTTCCGTCCTCTGTCTGCAGCGCCTGGGATCTCCTAGGAGCCATCCGCGTGTCTTCCCCGAGTGTCTCCTAGTGTGGGCAGCCGGGGAAAGGTAGGGGTTGGGCTGGAATTGCAGGTAGCATCTAGTGCCTCCCCCTGGACAGATGAGGTAATTAGCGGTCTTCTTCCTGTCATGGAACACCTGTGACACCAAGCAGCTGCGTGGGGTGCGGCCCTAAACTTCCCCCACGCACTCAGCCGCGTTCTGGAATTCTGAGTGTGGCGAGGATCCGTCCTCTGTCTGCATCTCCTGGGATTTCATAGGAGCCGTCCGCGTGTCTTCCCCTAGTGTCCCATAGTGCGGGCTGCCGTGGAAATGCGGGGTTTGGGCTGGAAATGCAGGTAGCATCTAGTTCATCCCCCTGGACTGATGAGGTATTTAGTTGAATTCCCCCTGCCTGGGAAAACCTGTGACAACAGGCATCTGCGTAGGGGGCGGCCCCAAACCTCCCCCACCCACTCGGCCGCGTTCCGGAATTCTGAGTGTGGCGAGGTTCCGTCTTCTTTCTGCAGAGCCTGTGATCTCCTAGGAGCCCTCCGCATGTCTTACCCGAGTGTATCCTAGAGCGGGCTGCCGAGGAAAGGCGGGGGTTGGGCTGGAAATGCAGGTAGCATCTAGTGCCTACCCCTGAACAAAAGAGGTAATTAGCGGACTTCCCCATGCCAGGGAACACATGTGACACCAGGCATCTGCGTGGAGGGCGGCCCCAAACCTCCCCAATGCACTCGACCCCGTTCCAAAATTCTGAGTGTGGCGAGTTTCCGTCCTCTGTCTGCAGGGCCTGGGATCTCCTAGGAGCCCTTCCCGTGTCTTCACCGAGTTCCTTCTAGTGCGGGCTGCCGGGGAACGGCGGGGTTTGGGCTGGAAATGCAGGTAGAATCTAGTGCCTCCCCCTGGACCGATAAGGTAATTAGCGGAATTCCCACTGCCAGGGAACACCTGTGACACCAGGCAGCTGCTTGGAGGGCGGCCCCAAACCTCCCCCACACACTCGGCCGGGTTCCGGAATTCTGAGTGTGGGGAGGTTCCGTCCTCTGTGTGCAGCGCCTTGGATATCCTAGGAGCCCTCCGCGTGTCTTCCCCGAGTGACTATTTTGCGGGCTGCAGGGGAAAGTCGGGGGTTGTGCTGGAAATTCAGGTAGCATCTAGTGCCTCCCCCTGGACAGATGAGATACTTAGCGGAATTCCCCCTGCCAGGGAACACATTTGAAACCAGGCAGCTGCGTGTAGGGCGGCCACAAACCTCCCCCATGCACTCGACCCCGTTCCGGAATTCTGAGTGTGGCGAGGTTCCGTCCTCTGTCTGCAGCACCTGGGATTTCCTAGGAGCCATCCGCGTGTCTTCACCGAGTGTCTCCTATTGCGGGCTGCCGGGGAAATGCGGGGGTTTTGCTGGATATACAGGTAGCATCTAGTGCATCCCCCTGGACAGATGAGGTAATTAACGGACTTCCCCCTTCCAGGGAACACCTGTGACAACAGGCAGCTGCGTGGAGGTCGGCCCCAAACCTCCCCCAACCACTCCGGCGCGTTCCGGAATTCTGAATGTGGCGAGGTTCCGTCCTCTGTCTGCAGCACCTGAGTTTCCTAGGAGCCATCCGCGTGTCTTCCCAGAGTGTCTCCTAGTGCGGGCTGCCTGGGAAATGTGGGGGTTGGGCTGGATATACAGGTAGCATCTAGTGTCTCCCCCTGGACAGATGAGGTAATTAGCGGAATTCCCCCTGCTAGGGAACACCTGTGACATCAAGCAGCTGCGTGTTGGGCGGCCCCAGACCTCCCCGACCCACTAGGGCGCGTTCCGGAATTCTGAGTGTGGGGAAGTTCCGTCCTCTTTCTGCAGCGCCTGGGATCTCCTAGGAGCCCTCCGCCAGTCTTCCCCGAGTGTATCCTTGAGCGGGCTGCCAGGTAAAGGCGGGGGTTGGCTGGAAAAGCAGATAGCATCTACTGCCTCCTCTTGGAGAGATGAGGCAATAAGCGGACTTCCCCCTGCCAGGGAACACCTGTGAAACCAGGCAGCTGCGTGTTGGGCGGCCCCAAACCTCCCCGACCCACTAGGGCGCGTTCCGTAATTCTGAGTGTGGCGAGGTTCCGTCCTCTGTCTGCAGAGCCTGGGATCTCCTAGGAGTCCTCCGCGTGTCTTCCCCGAATGTCTCCTATTGCGGGCTGACAGGGAGAGGTGGGGGTTGGGCTAGAAATGCAGGTAGCATCTAGTGCCTACCCCTGGACATATGAGGTAATTAGCGGAATTCCCCCTGCAAGGGAACACCTGTGACACTAGGCAGCTGCGTGGAGGGCGGCCCAAAACTTCACCCACCCACTCGACCGTGTTCCGGAATTCTGAGTGTGGGGAGGTTCCGTCCTCTGTCTGCAGCGCCTGGGATCTCCTAGGAGCCCTCCGCGTGACTTCCACGAGTGTCTCCTTGTGCGGGCTGCCGGGAAAACGCGGGGGATAGGCTAGAAATGCAGGTAGCATCTATTGCCTCCCTCTGGACAGATGAGGTATTTAGCGGAATTCCCCCTGCCAGGGAACACCTGTGACACCAGGCAGCTGCGTGTTGGGCGGCCCCAAATCTCCACCTCCCACTCGGCCTCGTTCCGGCATTCTGAGTGTGGGGAGGTTCCGTCCTCTGTCTGCAGCGACTGGGATCTCCTAGGAGCCCTCCCCGACTCTTCCCAGAGTTTCTCCTAGTGCGGGTTGCCGGGGAAAGGCGGGGGAAGGCCTGGAAATGCAGGTAGCAGCTAGTGCCTCCCCCTGGACAGATGAGGTATTTAGCGGGCTTCTCCCTGCCAGGTAACACATGTGACACCAGGCAGCTTCGTGGAAGGCGGCCCCAAACCTCCCAAACCCATTTGGCCGCGTTCCGGAATTCTGATTGTGGCGAGGTTCCGTCCTCTGTCTGCAGCACCTGGGATTTCCTAGGAGCCATCCGTGTGTCTTCCCAGAGTGTCTCCTAGTGCGGGCTGCCGGGGAAATGCGGGGGTTGGGCTGGATATACAGGTAGCATCTAGTGCCTCCCCCTGGACAGATGAGGTAATTAGCGGACTTCCCCCTGCTAGGGAACACCTGTGACATCAAGCAGCTGCGTGTTGGGCGGCCCGAAACCTCCCCGACCCACTAGGGCGCGTACCGGAATTCTGAGTGTGGGGAGGTTCCGTCCTCTTTCTGCAGCGCCTGGGATATCCTAGGAGCCCTCCGCCTGTCTTCCCCGAGTGTATCCTTGAGCGGGCTGCCAGGTAAAGGCGGGGGTTGGGCTGGAAAAGCAGATAGCATCTAGTGCCTCCTCTTGGAGAGATGAGGCAATTAGCGGACTTCCCCCTGCCAGGGAACACATGTGACACCAGGCAGCTGCGTGGATGGCGGCCCAAAACCTCCCCCACCCACTCGAACCCGTTCCGGAATTCTGAGTGTGGGGAGGTTCCGTCCTCTTTCTGCAGCGCCTGGGATCTCCTAGGAGCCCTCCGCGTGACTTCCACGAGTGTCTCCTTTTGCGGGCTGCAGGGAAAACGCGGGGTATATGCTAGAAATGCAGGTAGCATCTAGTGCCTCCCCCTGGACAGATGAGGTAATTAGCGGAATTCCCCATGCCAGGGAATACCTGTGACACCAGGCAGCTGCTTGGAGGGCGTACCCAAAACTCCCCCACACACTTGGCCGCGTTCCGGAATTCTGAGTGTGGCGAGGTTCCGTCCTCAGTCTGCAGAGCCTGGGATCTCCTAGGAGCCCTCCTCGTATCTTCCCCGAGTGTCTCTTAGTGTGGGCAGCCGGGGAAAGGTGGGGGTTGTGCTGGAAATGCAGGTAGCATCTAGTGCCTCCCCCTGGACAGATGAGGTAATTAGCGGTCTTCTTCCTGCCATGGAACACCTGTGACACCAAGCAGCTGCGTGGGGTGCGGCCCCAAACTTCCCCCACGCACTCAGCCGCGTTCCTGAATTCTGAGTGTGGCGAGGATCCGTCCTCTGTCTGCATCTCCTGGGATCTCATAGGAGCCGTCCGCGTATCTTCCCCTAGTGTCCCATAGTGCGGGCTGCCCTGGAAAAACGGGGTTTGGGCTGGAAATGCAGGTAGCATCTAGTTCATCCCCCTGGACTGATGAGGTATTTAGTTGAATTCCCCCTGCCTGGGAAAACCTGTGACAACAGGCATCTGCGTAGAAGGCGACCCCAAACCTCCCCCACCCACTCGGCCGCGTTCCGGAATTCTGAGTGTGGCGAGGATCTGTCCTCTTTCTGCAGAGCCTGGGATCTCCTAGGAGCCCTCCGCATGTCTTACCCGAGTGCATCATAGAGCGGGCTGCCGAGGAAAGGCGGTGGTTTTGCTGGAAAAGCAGATAGCATCTAGTGCCTCCTCTTGGAGAGATGAGGCAATTAGCGGATTTCCCCCTGCCAGGGAACACATGTGACACCAGGAAGCTGCGTGGATGGCGGCCCCAAATTTCCCCCACCCACTCGAACCCGTTCCGGAATTCTGAGTGTGGCGAGGTTCCGTCCTCAGTCTGCAGAGCCTGGGATCTCCTAGGAGTCCTCCGCGTATCTTCCCCGAATGTCTCGTATTGCGGGCTGACAGGGAGAGGCGGGGGTTGGGCTAGAAATGCAGGTAGCATCTAGTGCCTACCCCTGGACATATGAGGTAATTAGCGGAATTCCCCATGCCAGGGAACACCTGTGACACCAGGCAGCTGCGTGGAGGGCGTCCCCAAACCTCCCCCATACACTTGGCCGCGTTCCGGAATTCTGAGTGTGGCGAGGATCCGTCCTCTGTCTGCATCTCCTGGGATCTCATAGGAGCCGTCCGCGTGTCTTCCCCTAGTGTCCCATAGTGCGTGCTGCCCTGGAAATGCGGGGTTTTGGCCTGGAAATGCAGGTAGCATCTAGTTCATCCCCCTGGACTGGTGAGGTATTTTGTTGAATTCCCCCTGCCTGGGAAAACCTGTGACAACAGGCATCTGCGTAGAGGGCGGCCCCAAAACTCCCCCACCCACTCGGCCGCGTTCCGGATTTCTGAGTGTGGCGAGGTTCCGTCCTCTCTGCAGAGCCTTGGATCTCCTAGGAGCCCTCCGCATGTCTTAACCGAGTGTATCATAGAGCGGTCTGCCGAGGAAATGCGGGGGTTGGGCTGGAAATGCTGGTAGCATCTAGTGCCTACCCCTGGAATAAAGAGGTAATTAGCGGACTTCCCCCTGCCAGGGAACACATGTGACACCAGGCATCTGCGTGTAGGGCGGCCACAAACTTCCCCCACCCACTCGAACCCGTTCCGGAATTCTGAGAGTGGCGAGGTTCCATCCTCTGTCTGCAGCGCCTGGTATCTTCTAGGAGTCCTCCGCGTGTCTTCCCCGAGTGTCTCCTAGTTGGGCTGCCGGGGAAAAGAGGGGGGATGGCCTGGAAATGCAGGTAGCATCTAGTGCCTCCCCCTGGACAGATGAGGAAATTAGCGGTCTTCCTCCTGCCAGGGAACACCTGTGACACCAGGCAGCTGCGTGGTGGGTGGCCCCAAATCTCCCACATCCACTAGGCCTCGTTCCGGAATTCTGATTGTGAGGAGGTTCCGTCTTCTGTCTGCATCGCCTGGGAACTACAAGGAGCCCTACTCGTGTCTTCCCAGAGTCTCTCCTAGTGCGGGCTGCCGGGGAAAGTCGGGGGTGGGCTGAAAATGCAGGTTGCATCTAGTGCCTCCCCCTGGACAGATGAGGTAATTACCGGAATTCCCCATGCCATGGAACACCTGTGACACCATGCAGCTGCGTGGAGGGCGGCCCCAAACCTCACCCACAGATTCGGCCGCGTTCCGGATTTCTGAGTGTGGGGAGGTTCCGTCCTCTGTCTGCAGTGCCTGGGATCTTCTAGGAGCCCTCCGCGTGTATTCCCTGAGTGTCTCCTAGCGCGGTCTTCCGGTGAAAGGCTGGGGTTGCACTGGAAATGCAGTTAGAATCTAGTGCCTCCCCCTGGATAGATGAGGTAATTAGCGGAATTCCCCCTGCCAGAGTACACCTGTGTCACCATGCAGCTGCGTGGAGGTTGGCCCCAATCCTCCCCCACCCACTCGGCCGCGTTCCGGATTCTGAGTGTGGCGAGGTTCCGTCCTCTTTCTGCAGCGCCTGGGATCTCGTAGGAGCCCTCCGCATGGCTTACCCGAGTGTATCCTAGAGCGTGCTGCCGAGGAAAGGCGGGGGTTGGGCTGGAAATGCAGGTAGCATCTAGTGCCTACCTCTGGACAAAAGAGGTAATTAGCGGAATTCCCCATGCCAGGGAACACATGCGACACCAGGCAGCTGCGTGTAGGGCGGCCCCATACCTCCCCTACCCACTCGGGCGCGTTCCGGAATTCTGAGTGTCCCGAGGTTCCGTCCTCTGTCTGCTTTGCCTGGGATCTCCTAGGAGCCCTCCGCGTGTCTTCCCCGATTGTTACCTAGTGCCGGCTGCCTGGAAATGCGTGGGTTGGGCTGGAAATGCAGGTAGCATCTAGTGCCTCCCCCTGGACAGATGAGGTATTCAGCGGTATTGCTCCTGCCAGGGAACACATGTGACAACAGACAGCTGCGTGGAGGGCGTCCCCAAAACTCCCCCACCTACTCGGCCGCGTTCCGGAATTTTGAGTTTGGGGAGGTTCCGTCCTCTGTCGGCAGTGCCTGGGATCTCCCAGGAGCATTCCGAGTGACTTCCCCGAGTGTCTCCTAGTGCGGGCTGCCAGGGAAAGGCTGGGGTTCGGCTGGAAATGCAGGTAGCATCTAGTGCCTCCCCCTGGACCGATGAGGTAATTAGCGGACTTCCCCGTGCCAGAGAACACCTGTGACACCTGGCAGCTGCGTGGAGGGCGGCCCCAAACATCCCCCACCCACTCGGGCGCGTTACGGATTTCTGAGTGTGGCGAGGTTCCGTCTGCAGTCTACAGCGCCTGGGATTACCTAGGAGCCATTCGCGTGTCTTCCCCGAGTGTCTCCTAGTTGGGCTGCCGGGGAAAAGCGGGGGTTGTCCTGGAAATGCAGGTAGCATCTAGTGCCTCCCCCTGGACAGATGAGGAAATTAGCGGTCTTCCTCCTGCCAGGGAACACCTGTGACACCAGGCAGCTGCGTGCAGGGCGGCCCCAAACCTCCCACATCCACTAGGCCGCGCTCCGGATTTCTGAGTGTGAGGAGTTCCGTCTAATGTCTGCATCGCCTGGGATCTACTAGGAGTCCTCCGCCTGTCTTCCACGAGTGTCTCTTATTGCGGGCTGCCGGGAAAACGCGGGGGATAGGCTAGAAATGCAGGTTGCTTCTAGTGCCTCCCCCTGGACTGATGAGGTATTTAGCGAAATTCCCCCTGAGAGGGAACACCTGTGACACCAGGCAGCTGAGTGGGGGTCGGCCCCAACTTCCCACACCCACTCGGCCGCGTTCCTTAATTCTGAGTGTGGCGAGGTTCCGTCTTCGGTCTGCAGCGACTGGGATCTACTAGGAGCCCACCGCCTGTCTTCCCCGAGTTTATCCTTGAGTGGGCTGCCGGGGAAAGGCGGGGGTTGTGCTGGAAATGCAGGTAGCATCTAGTGCCTCCCCCTGAACAGATGAGGTAATTAGCGGACTTCCACCTGCCAGGGAACACATGTGACACCATTCAGCTTCGAGGAGGTTGGCCCTAATCCTCCCCCACCCACTCGGCCGCGTTCCGGAATTCTGAGTGTGGCGACGTTCCGTCCTCAGTCTGCAGAGCCTGGGATCTACAAGGAGCCCTCCTCGTATCTTCCCCGAGTGTCTCCTAGTGTGGGCAGCCGGGGAAAGGTGGGGGTTGGGCTGGAAATGCAGGTAGCACCTAGTGCCTCCCCCTGGACAGATGAGGTAATTAGCGGTCTTCTTCCTGCCATGGAACACCTGTGACACCAAGCAGCTGCGTGGGGTGCGGCCCTAAACTTCTCCCACGCACTCAGCCGCGTTCCGGAATTCTGAGTGTGGCGAGGATCCGTCCTCTGTCTGCATCTCCTGGGATCTCATAGGAGCCGTCCGCGTGTCTTCCCCTAGTGTCCCATAGTGCGGGCTGCCGTGGAAATGCGGGGTTTGGGCTGGAAATGCAGGTAGCATCTAGTTCATCCCCCTGGACTGATGAGGTATTTAGTTGAATTCCCCCTGCCTGGGAAAACCTGTGACAACAGGCATCTGCGTAGAGGGCGACCCCAAACCTCCCCCACCCACTCGGCCGCGTTCCGGATTCTGAGTGTGGCGAGGTTCCGTCCTCTTTCTGCAGCGCCTGGGATCTCGTAGGAGCCCTCCGCATGGCTTACCCGAGTGTATCCTAGAGCGTGCTGCCGAGGAAAGGCGGGGGTTGGGCTGGAAATGCAGGTAGCATCTAGTGCCTACCTCTGGACAAAAGAGGTAATTAGCGGAATTCCCCATGCCAGGGAACACATGCGACACCAGGCAGCTGCGTGTAGGGCGGCCCCATACCTCCCCAACCCACTCGGGCGCGTTCCGGAATTCTGAGTGTCCCGAGGTTCCGTCCTCTGTCTGCTTTGCCTGGGATCTCCTAGGAGCCCTCCGCGTGTCTTCCCCGATTGTTACCTAGTGCCGGCTGCCTGGAAATGCGTGGGTTGGGCTGGAAATGCAGGTAGCATCTAGTGCCTCCCCCTGGACAGATGAGGTATTCAGCGGTATTGCTCCTGCCAGGGAACACATGTGACAACAGACAGCTGCGTGGAGGGCGTCCCCAAAACTCCCCCACCTACTCGGCCGCGTTCCGGAATTTTGAGTTTGGGGAGGTTCCGTCCTCTGTCGGCAGATCCTGGGATCTCCCAGGAGCATTCCGAGTGACTTCCCCGAGTGTCTCCTAGTGCGGGCTGCCAGGGAAAGGCTGGGGTTCGGCTGGAAATGCAGGTAGCATCTAGTGCCTCCCCCTGGACCGATGAGGTAATTAGCGGACTTCCCCGTGCCAGAGAACACCTGTGACACCTGGCAGCTGCGTGGAGGGCGGCCCCAAACATCCCCCACCCACTCGGGCGCGTTACGGATTTCTGAGTGTGGCGAGGTTCCGTCTGCAGTCTACAGCGCCTGGGATTACCTAGGAGCCATTCGCGTGTCTTCCCCGAGTGTCTCCTAGTTGGGCTGCCGGGGAAAAGCGGGGGTTGTCCTGGAAATGCAGGTAGCATCTAGTGCCTCCCCCTGGACAGATGAGGAAATTAGCGGTCTTCCTCCTGCCAGGGAACACCTGTGACACCAGGCAGCTGCGTGCAGGGCGGCCCCAAACCTCCCACATCCACTAGGCCGCGCTCCGGAGTTCTGAGTGTGAGGAGATTCCGTCTAATGTCTGCATCGCCTGGGATCTACTAGGAGTCCTCCGCCTGTCTTCCACGAGTGTCTCTTATTGCGGGCTGCCGGGAAAACGCGGGGGATTGGCTAGAAATGCAGGTTGCTTCTAGTGCCTCCCCCTGGACTGATGAGGTATTTAGCGAAATTCCCCCTGAGAGGGAACACCTGTGACACCAGGCAGCTGAGTGGGGGTCGGCCCCAACTTCCCACACCCACTCGGCCGCGTTCCTTAATTCTGAGTGTGGCGAGGTTCCGTCTTCGGTCTGTAGCGACTGGGATCTACTAGGAGCCCTCCGCGTGTCTTCCCAGAGTCTCTCCTAGTGCGGGCTGCCGGGGAAAGTCGGGGGTGGGCTGGAAATGCAGGTAGCATCTAGTGCCTCCCCCTGGACAGATGAGGTAATTATCGAAATTCCCCCTGCCATGGAACACCTGTGACACCATGCAGCTGCGTGGAGGGTGGCCCCAAACCTCCCCCACAGACTCGGCCGTGTTCCGGAATTCTGAGTGTGGGGAGGTTCCGTCCTCTGTCTGCAGCGCTTGGGATCTCCTAGGAGCCCTCCGCGTGTCTTCCCCGAGTGATTCTTATGCGGGCTGCTGGGGAAAGGCGGGGTTGGGCTTAAAACGCATGTAGAATCTAGTGCATCCCCCTGGACAAATGAGGTAATTAGCGGAATTACACCCCTGCCAGGGAACACCTGTGTCACCAGGCAGCTGCGTGGAAGGCGGCCCCAAACCTCCCCCACCCACTCGGCCGCGTTCCGGAATTCTGAGTGTGGCGAGGTTCCGTCCTAAGTCTGCAGTGCCTGGGATCTCCTAGGAGCCCTCCGCGTGTCTTCCCCTAATGAATCTTAGTGCGGGCTGCCGGGAAAACGCAGGGGATAGGCTAGAATTGCATGTAGCATCTTGTGCCTCCCCCTGGACTTATGAGTTATTTAGCGGAATTCCCCCTGCCAGGGAACGCCTGTGACACCATGCAGCTGTGTGGAAGGCGGCCCCAAACCTCCCCCACCCACTAGGCCGCGTTCCAGAAATCTGAGTGTGAGGAGGTTCCGTCCTGTGTCTGCAGTGCCTGGGATCTTCTAGGAGCCCTCCGCGTGTATTCCCTGAGTGTCTCCTAGCGCAGTCTTCCGGGGAAAGGCTGGGGTTGCACTGGAAATGCAGGTAGAATCTAGTGCCTCCCCCTGGATAGATGAGGTAATTAGCGGAATTCCCCCTGCCAGAGTACACCTGTGACACCATGCAGCTGCGTGGAGGTTGGCCCCAATCCTCCCCCACCCACTCGGCCGCGTTCGGGAATTCTGAGTGTGGCGAGGTTCCGTCCTCTCTCTGCAGCGCCTGTGATCTCCTAGGAGCCCACCGCGTGTCTTCCCCGAGTGACGGTTATGCGGGCTTCTGGGGAAAGGCGGGGGTTTGGCTGGAAACGCAGGTAGCATCTAGTGCCACCCCCTAGACAGATGAGGTAATTAGCGGACTTCCCCCTGCCAGGGAACCCCTTTGACACCAGGCAGCGGTGTGGAGGGCGGCCCCAAAACTCACCAAACCAATACGCCGCGTTCCAGATTACTGAGTGTGGCGAGGTTCCATCCTCTGTCTGCAGCACCTGGGATCTCCTAGGAGCCCTCCGCGTGTCTTCCCCGAGTGTCTCTTAGTGCGGGCTGCCGGGGAATGGAGGGGGTTGTGCTGGAAAAGCAGGTAGCATCTAGTGCCTCCCCCTGGACAGATGAGGGAATTAGCGGACTTCCCCCTGCCAGGGAACACCTGTGAAACCAGGTAGTTGCGTGGATGTCGGCCCCAAACCTCCCCATCCCACTAGGTCGCGTTCCGGATTTCAGAGTGTGGTGAGGTTCCGTCCTCCGTCTGCAGCGCCTGGGATCTCCTAGGAGCTCACCGCGTGTCTTCCCAGAGTGTCTCCTAGTGCGGGCTGCCGGGGAATGGCGGGGGTTGTGCTGGAAATGCAGGTAGCATCTAGTGCCTCCCCGTGGACAGATGAGGTAATTATTGGACTTCCCCCTCCCAGGAAACACCTGTGAAACAAGGCAGCTGCGTGGAGGGCGGCCCCAAACCTCCCCAACCCACTCGGCCGCATTCGGGAATTCTGAGTGTGGCGAGGTTCCGTACTCTGTCTGCAGCACCTGGGATCTCCTAAGAGCCCACCGCGTGTCTTCCCCGAGTAACGCTTATGCGGGCTTCCGGGGAAAGGCGGGGGTTGTGCTGAAAACGCAGGTAGCATCTAGAGCCACCACCTAGACAGATGAGGTAATTAGCGGACTTCCCCCTGCCAGGGAACACCAGTGACACCAGGCAGCTGCGTGGAGTGTTGCCCCAAACATCCCCCAACCACTCGGCCGCGTTCCGGAATTCTGAGTGTGGCGAGGTTCCGTCCTCTGTATGCAGAGCCTGGGATCTCCTAGGAACACTCCGCGTGTCTTCCCAGAGTGACACTTATGCGGGCTTCCGGGGAAAGGCGGGGGTTGGGCTGGAAACGCAGGTAGCATCTAGTGCCTCCCCCTGGAAAGATGCGGTAATTAGCGGAATTCCCCCGAGCAGTGAACACCTGTGACACCAGGCAGATGCATGGAGTGCAGCCCCAAACCTCCCCAAATCACTAGGCCACGTTCTGGAATACTGAGTGTGGCGAAGTTCCATACTCTGTCTGCAGCACCTGGGATCTCCTAAGAGCCCACCGCGTGTCTTCCCCGAGTGACGCTTATGCGGGCTTCCGGGGAAAGGCGGGGGTTGGGCTGGAAACGCTGGTAGCATCTAGTGCCTCCACCTGGACAGATGAGGTAATTAGCGGAATTCCCCCGGGCAGTGAACACCTGTGACACCAGGCAGATGCATGGAGTGCGGCCCCAAAACTCCCCAAAACACTAGGCCGTGTTCTGGAATACTGAGGGTGGCGAGGTTCCGTCCTCTCTCTGCAGAGCCTAGGATCTCCTAGGAGTCCTCCGGTGTTTTCACCGAGTGTCTCCTAGGGCATGCTGCCGGGGAAAGAGGGGGTTGTGCTGGAAATGCAGGTAGCATCTAGTGCCTCCCCATGGACAGATGAGGTAATTAGCGGACTTCCCCCTGCCAGGGAACCCCTTTGACACCAGGCAGCGGCGTGGAATGTGGCCCCAAAACTTCCCAAACCAATACGCCGCGTTCCGGATTTCTGAGTGTGGCGAGGTTCCGTCCTCAGTCTGCAGCACCTGGGATCTCCTAGAAGCCCTCCGCGTGTCTTCCAGGAGTGTCTCCTAATGCGGGCTGCCAGGGAAAGGCGGGGGTTGTGCTGGAAATGCAGGTAGCTTCTAGTGCCTCCCCCTGGACAGATCAGGTAATTAGCGGAATTCCCCCTGCCAGGGAACACCTGTGAAACCAGGCAGCTGCGTGGAGGGCGGCCCCAAACCTCCCCATCCCACTAGGCCGCGTTAAGGGATTCTGAGTGTTGCTAGATTCCGTCCTTTGTCTGCAGCGCCTGTGATTTCCTAGGAGCACACCGCGTGTCTTCCCCGAGTGACGCTTATGGGGGCTTCTAGTGAATGTCGGGGGTTGGGCTGGAAACGAAGGTAGCATCTAGAGCAACCCCCTAGGCAGATGAGGTAATTAGCGGACTTCCCCCTGCCAGGGAACACCAGTGACACCAGGCAGCTGCGTGGAGTGTTGCCCCAAACATCCCCCAACCACTCGGCCGCGTTCCGGAATTCTGAGTGTGGCGAGGTTCTGTCCTCTGTCTGCAGAGCCTGGGATCTCCTAGGAACCCTCCGCGTGTCTTCCCAGAGTGACACTTATGCGGGCATCCGGGGAAAGGCGGGGGTTGGGCTGGAAACGCAGGTAGCATCTAGTGCCTCCCCCTGGACAGATGAGGTAATTAGCAGACTTCCCCCGGGCAGTGAACACCTGTGACACCAGGCAGATCCATGGAGGGCGTCCCCAAACCTCCCCAAAACACAAGGCCGCGTTCCGGATTTTTGAGTGTGGCGAAGTTCCGTCCTCTGTCTGCAGCGCCTGGGATCTCCTAGGAGCTGTCCGCTTGTCTTACCCGAGTGTCTCCTAGTGCGGGCTTCCGAGGAAATTAGGGGGTTGTGCTGGAAATTCAGGTAGCATCTAGTGCCTCAACGTGGACAGATGAGGTAATTAGCGGACTTCCCCTTGCCAGGGAACACCTGTGACACCAGGCAGCTGCGTGGAAGGCGGCCCCAAACCTCCCCAAACCACTAGGCCACGTTTTGGAATACTGAGGGTGGCGAGGTTCCGGCCTCTCTTTTCAGCGCCTGGGATCTCCTAGGAGCCCTCCGCGTTTCTTCACCGAGTGTCTCCTAGGGCGTGCTGCCGGGGAAAGAGGGGGTTGTGCTGGAAATGCAGGTAGCATCTAGTGCCTAACCCTGGACAGATCAGATAATTAGCGGACTTCCCCCTGCCAGGGAACACCTGTGACAACAGGCAGCTGCGTGGTGTGCGGCCCCAAACCTCCACAAACCACTAGGCCGCGTTCCTGATTTCTGAGTGTGGCGAGGTTCCGTCCTCTGTCTGCAGCGCCTGTGATCTCCTAGGAGTCCTCCACGAGTCTTCCCTGAATGTCTCCTAGTGCAGGATGCCGGGGAATGGAGGGGGTTCTGCTGGAAATGCAGGTAGCATCTAGTGCCTCAACGTGGACAGATGAGGAAATTAGCGGACTTCCCCCTGTCAGGGAACACCTGTGACACAAGGCAGCTGCGTGGAGGGCGGCCCCAAACCTCCCCAAACCCACTAGGCCGCGTTCCAGATTTCTGAGTGTTGCGATGTGCAGTCTTCTGTCTGCAGCACCTGGGATTTCCTAGGAGCCATCCGCGTGTCTTCCCAGAGTGTCCCCTAGTGCGGGCTCCCGGGAAAAGGCGGGGGTTGGCCTGGAAATGCAGGTAGCCTCTAGTGCCTCCACGTGGACAGATCAGGTAATTTGCGGACTTCCCCCTGAGAGGGAACACCTGTGACACCAGGCAGCTTCGAGGAGGATGGCCCCAAACCTCCCCAACACATTCGGCCGCGTTCCTGATTTCTGAGTGTGGCGAGGTTCTGTCCTCTGTCTGCAGCGCCTGGGATCTCCTAGGAGCCCTCCGCGTGTCTTCCCCTAGTGTCTCTTTTTGCGGGCTGCCGGGGAAAGGAGGGGGTTGTGCTGGAAATGCAGGTAGCATCTAGTGCCTCCCCCTGGACAGATGAGGGAATTAGCGGACTACCCCCTGCCAGGGAACACCTGTGAAACCAGGCAGCTGCGTGGGGGTCGGCCCCAAACCTCCCCAAACCACTCGGCCACGTTCGGGAATTCTGAGTGTGGCGAGGTTCCGTACTCTGTCTGCAGCACCTGGGATCTCCTAAGAGCCCACCGCATGTCTTCTCCGAGTGACGCTTATGCGTGCTTCCGGGGAAAGGCGGGGGTTGTGCTGAAAACGCAGGTAGCATCTAGAGCCACCACCTAGACAGATGAGGTAATTAGCGGAATTCCCCCTGCCAGGGAACACCAGTGACACCAGGCAGCTGTGAGGAGTGTTGCCCCAAACATCCCCCAACCACTCGGTCGCGTTCCGGAATTCTGAGTGTGGCGATTTTCCGTCCTCTTTCTGCAGAGCCTGGGATCTCCTAGGAACCCTCCGCGTGTCTTCCCAGAGTGACACTTATGCGGGATTCCGGGGAAAGGCGGGGGTTGGGCTAAAACGCAGGTAGCATCTAGTGCCTCCCCCTGGACAGATGAGGTAATTAGGGGAATTCCCCCGGGCAGTGAACACCTGAGACACCAGGCAGATGCATGGAGTGCGGCCCCAAACCTCCCCAAAACACTAGGCCGCGTTCCTGATTTCTGAGTGTGGCGAGGTTCCGTCCTCTGTCTGCAGCACCTGTGATCTCCTAGGAGTCCTCCGCGTGTCTTCCCCGAGTGTCTCCTAGTGCAGGCTGCCGGGGAATGGAGGGGGTTCTGCTGGAAATGCAGGTAGCATCTAGTGCCTCAACGTGGACAGATGAGGAAATTAGCGGACTTCCCCCTGCCAGGGAACACCTGTGACACAAGGCAGCTGCGTGGAGGGCGGCCCCAAACCTCCCCAAACCCACTAGGCCGCGTTCCTGATTTCTGAGTGTTGCGATGTTCAGTCTTCTGTCTGCAGCACCTGGGATTTCCTAGGAGCCATCCGCGTGTCTTCCCAGAGTGTCCCCTAGTGCGGGCTCCCGGGAAAAGGCGGAGGTTGGGCTGGAAATGCAGGTAGCCTCTAGTGACTCCACGTGGACAGATCAGGTAATTTGCGGACTTCCCCCTGAGAGGGAACACCTGTGACACCAGGCAGCTTCGAGGAGGTTGGCCCCAAACCTCCCCAACACACTCAGCCACGTTCCGGATTTCTGAGTGTGGCGAGGTTCCGTCCTCTGTCTGCAGCGCCTGGGATCTCCTAGGAGCCCTCCGCGTGTCTTCCCCTAGTGTCTCTTATTGCGGGCTGCCGGGGAAAGGAGGGGGCTGTGCTGGAAATGCAGGTAGCATCTAGTGCCTCCCGCTGGACAGATGAGGGAATTAGCGGACTTCCCCCTGCCAGGGAACACCTGTGAAAACAGGTAGTTGCGTGGAGGGCGGCCCCAAACCTCCCCATCCCACTAGGTCGCGATCCGGATTTCTGAGTGTGGCGAGGTTCCGTCATCCGTCTGCAGCGCCTGGGATCTCCTAGGAGCTCACCGCGTGTCTTCCCAGACTGTCTCCTAGTGCGGGCTGCCGGGGAATGGCGGGGGTTGTGCTGGAAATGCAGGTAGCATCTAGTGCCTCCCCGTGGAAAGATGAGGTAATTATTGGACTTCCCCCTGCCAGGAAACACCTGTGAAACAAGGCAGCTGCGTGGAGGGCGGCCCCAAACCTCCCCAACCCACTCGGCCGCGTTCGGGAATTCTGAGTGTGGCGAGGTTCCGTACTCTGTCTGCAGCACCTGGGATCTCCTAAGAGCCCTCCGCGTGTCTTCCCAGAGTGTCCCCTAGTGCAGGCTCCCGGGAAAAGGCGGGGGTTGGGCTGGAAATGCAGGTAGCCTCTAGTGCCTCCACGTGGACAGATCAGGTAATTAGCGGACTTCCCCCTGAGAGGGAACACCTGTGACACCAGGCAGCATCGAGGAGGTTGGCCCCAAACCTCCCCAACACACTCGGCCGCGTTCCAGATTTCTGAGTGTGGCGAGGTTCCGTCCTCTGTCTGCAGCGCCTGGGATCTCCTAGGAGCCCTCCGCGTGTCTTCCCCGAGTGTCTCTTATTGCGGGCTGCCGGGGAAATGAGGGGGTTGTGCTGGAAATGCAGGTAGCATCTAGTGCCTCCCCCTGGACAGATGAGGTAATTAGCGGAATTCCCCCGGGCAGTGAACACCTGTGACACCAGGCAGATGATTGGAGTGCGGCCCCCAAACCTCCCCAAAACACTAGGCTGCGTTCTGGAATACTGAGGGTGGCGAGGTTCCGTCCTCTCTCTGCAGCACCTAGGATCTCCTAGGAGTCCTCCGCGTGTCTTCACCGAGTGTCTCATAGGGCATGCTGCCGGGGAAACAGGGGGTTGTGCTGGAAATGCAGGTAGCATCTAGTGCCTCCCCGTGGAAAGATGAGGTAATTATTGGACTTCCCCCTGCCAGGAAACACCTGTGAAACAAGGCAGCTGCGTGGAGGGCGGCCCCAAACCTCCCCAACCCACTCGGCCGCGTTCGGGAATTCTGAGTGTGGCGAGGTTCCGTACTCTGTCTGCAGCACCTGGGATCTCCTAAGAGCCCTCCGCGTGTCTTCCCAGAGTGTCCCTTAGTGCAGGCTCCCGGGAAAAGGCGGGGGTTGGGCTGGAAATGCAGGTAGCCTCTAGTGCCTCCACGTGGACAGATCAGGTAATTAGCGGACTTCCCCCTGAGAGGGAACACCTGTGACACCAGGCAGCATCGAGGAGGTTGGCCCCAAACCTCCCCAACACACTCGGCCGCGTTCCAGATTTCTGAGTGTGGCGAGGTTCCGTCCTCTGTCTGCAGCGCCTGGGATCTCCTAGGAGCCCTCCGCGTGTCTTCCCCGAGTGTCTCTTATTGCGGGCTGCCGGGGAAAGGAGGGGGTTGTGCTGGAAATGCAGGTAGCATCTAGTGCCTCCCCCTGGACAGATGAGGTAATTAGCGGAATTCCCCCGGGCAGTGAACACCTGTGACACCAGGCAGATGATTGGAGTGCGGCCCCAAACCTCCCCAAAACACTAGGCTGCGTTCTGGAATACTGAGGGTGGCGAGGTTCCGTCCTCTCTCTGCAGCGCCTAGGATCTCCTAGGAGTCCTCCGCGTGTCTTCACCGAGTGTCTCCTAGGGCATGCTGCCGGGGAAACAGGGGGTTGTGCTGGAAATGCAGGTAGCATCTAGTGCCTCCCCCTGGACAGATGAGGGAATTAGCGGACTTCCCCCTGCCAGGGAACACCTGTGAAACAAGGCAGCTGCGTGG
Organism: Camelus ferus; assembly: GCF_009834535.1. NCBI lineage: Eukaryota > Metazoa > Chordata > Mammalia > Artiodactyla > Camelidae > Camelus > Camelus ferus. Next base: position 28,301,084 of record NC_045721.1, read on the forward strand.
AGTGCAGCCCCAAAACTCCCCAAACCAATACGCCGCGTTCCGGAATTCTGAGTATGGCGAGGTTCAGTCCTTTGTCTGCAGCACACGGGATCTCCTAGGAGCCATCCGTGTGTCTTCCCCGAGTGTCTCCTAATGCGGGCTGCCAGGGAAAGTTGGGGGTGGTTATGGAAATGCAGGTAGCTTCTAGTGCCTCAACGTGGACAGATCAGGTAATTAGCGGACTTCCCCCTGCCAGGGAACACCTGTGAATCCAGGCAGCTGCGTGGAGGGCGGCCCCAAACCTCCCCAACCCACTAGGCCGCGTTCCGGGATTCTGAGTGTTGCTAGGTTCCGTCCTCTGTCTGCAGCGCCTGTGATCTCCTAGGAGCCCACCGCGTGTCTTCCCTGAGTGACGCTTATGAGGGCTTCCGGTGAAAGTCGGGGGTTGGGCTGGAAACGCAGGTAGCATCTAGAGCCACCCCCTAGACAGATGAGGTAATTAGCGGAATTCCCCCTGCCAGGGAACACCTGTGACACCAGGCATCTGCGTGGATGTTGGCCCTAAAACTCCCCCACCCACTCGGCCGCGTTCCGGAATTCTGAGGGTGGCGAGGTTCCGTCCTCTCTCTGCAGCGCCTGGGATTTCTAAGGAGCCATCCGCGTGTCTTCACCGAGTGTCTTCTAGGGCGTGCTGCCGGGGAAAGAGGGGGATGTGCTGGAAATGCAGGTAGCATCTAGTGCCTCCCCGTGGACAGATGAGGTAATTAGCGGAATTCCCCCTGCCAAGGAACCCCTTTGACACCAGGCAGCAGCGTGCAGGGCGGCCCCAAAACTCCCCAAACCAATACGCCGCGTTCCGGGTTTCTGAGTGTGGCGAGATTCCGTCCTCTGTCTGCAGCGCCTGGGATATCCTAGGAGCCCTCCGCATGTCTTCCCCGAGTGTCTCCTATTGTGGGCTGCCGGGGAATGGCGGGGGTTGTGCTGGAAATGCAGGTAGCTTCTAGTGCCTCAACGTGGACAGATGAGGAAATTAGCGGACTTCGCCCTGCACGGGAACACTTGTGACACCAGGCAGCTGCGTGGAGTGCGGCCCAAACCTCCCCAAACCTCTAGGCCACGTTCCGGATTTCTGAGTGTGGCGAGGTTCCGTCCTCTGTCTGCAGCGTCTGGGATCTCCTAGGAGCAATTCGCGTGTCTTCCCCGAGTGTCTCATAGTACGGGCTGCAGGGAAATGTCGGGGGTTGGTCTGGAAATGCAGGTAGCTTCTAGTGCCTAACCCTGGACAGATCAGATAATTAGCGGACTTCCCCCTGAGAGGGAACACCTGTGACACCAGGCAGCTTCGAGGAAGTTGGCCCCAAACCTCCCCAACACACTCGGCCGCGTTCCGGAATTCTGAGGTTGGCGAGGATCGGTCCTCTGTCTGCAGCACCTGGGATCTCCTAGGAGCCCTCCGCGTGTCTTCCCCGAGTGTCTCCTAATGCGGGCTGCCAGGGAAATGCGGGGGTTGTGCTGGAAATGCAGGTAGCTTCTAGTGCCTCCCCCTGGAGAGATCAGGTAATTAGCGGACTTCCCCCGGCCAGGGCACACCTGTGAACCCAGGCAGCTGCGTGGAGGTCCGCCCCAAACCTCCACAACCCACTAGTCCGCGTTCCGGGATTCTGAGTGTTGCTAGGTTCCGTCCTCTGTCAGCAGCGCCTGGGATCTCCTAGGAGCCTTCCGCGTGTCCTCCCCGAGTGTCTCCTCGTGCGGGCTGCTGGGGAAGGGCGGGGGTTGGGCTGGAAATGCAGGTAGATTCTAGTGATTCCCACTGGACAGATCAGGTAATTAGCGGAATTCCCTCTGCCAGGGAACTCCTGTGACACCAGGCAGCTGCGTGGATTGTTGCCCCAAACCTCCCCCAACCAGTCGGACGCGTTTCGGAATTCTGAGTGTGGCGAGGTTTCGTCCTATGTCTGCAGCGCCTGGGATCTCCTAGGAACCCTCCGCGTGTCCTCCCAGAGTGACACTTATGCGGGCTACCGGGGAAAGGCGGGGGTTGGGCTGGAAACGCTGGTAGCATCTAGTGCCTCCCTTGGACAGATGAGGTAATTAGCGGAATTCCCCCGGGCAGTGAACACCTATGACACCAGGCAGATGCATGGATGGCGGCCCCAAACCTCCCCAAACCACTCGGTCGCGTTCCGGAATTCTGAGTGTGGCGAGGTTCCGTCCTCTGTCTGCAGCGCCTGGGATCTCCTAGGAGCCCTCCGCGTGTCTTCCCCGAGTGTCTCCAAGTGCGGGCTGCCGGGGAAAGGAGGTGGTTGTCCTGGAAATGCAGGTAGCATCTAGTGCCCCCCCATGGACAGATGAGGGAATTAGCGGACTTCCCCCGGCCAGGGAACACCTGTGAAACCAGGCAGCTGCGTGGAAGGCAGCACCAAACCTCCCAAACCCACTAGGCCACGTTCCGGATTTCTGAGTGTGGCGACGTTCCGTCCTCTGTCTGCAGCGCCTGGGATCTCCTAGGAGCCCTCCGCGTGCCTTCCCCGAGTGTTTCCTAGTGCGGGCTGCCGGGAAAAGGCGGGGGTTGGGCTGGAAATGCAGGTAGTCTCTAGTACCTCCACGTGGACAGATCAGGTAATTAGTGGACTTCCCCCTGAGAGGGAACACCTGTGACACCAGACAGCTTCGAAGTGGTTGGCCCCAAACCTCCCCAAACCACTCGGGCTTGTTCCGGAATTCTGAGTGTTGCTAGGTTCCGTACTCTGTCTGCAGCGCCTGGGATCTCCTAGGAGCCCTCCGCGTGTCTTCCCCGAGTGTATCCTAGTGCGGGCTGCTGGGGAAAGGTGGGGGTTGGGCTGGAAATGCAGATAGCGTCTAGTGCCTCCCACTGGACTGATCAGGTAATTAGCGGACTTCCCCCTGCCAGGGAACAACTGTGACACCAGGCAGCTTCGTGGATTTTGGCCCCAAACCTCCCCCACCCACTCGGGCGCGTTCCGGAATTCTGAGGGTGGCGAGACTACGTCCTCCGTCTGCAGCGCCTGGGATCTCCCAGGAGCCCTCCGCGTGTCTTCACCGAGTGTCTCCTAGGGCATGCTGCCGGGGAAAGAGGGGGTTGTGCTGGAAATGCAGGTAGCATCTAGTGCCTCCCCGTGGACAGAAGAGGTAATTAGCGGACTTCCCCTGCCAGGGAACACCTGTGACACCAGGCATCTGCAAGGAGGTTTGCCCAAACCTCCCCAACACACTCGGCCATGTTCCGGAATTCTGAGGTTGGCGAGTTTCGGTCTTCTGTCTGCAGCACCTCGGATCTCCTAGGAGCCCTCCGCGTGTCTTCCCCGAGTGCCTCCTAATGCGGTCTTCCAGGGAAAGGTGGGGGTTGGGCTGGAAATGCAGGTAGCCTCTAGTGCCTCCCCCAGGACAGATCAGGTAATTAGCGGAATTCCCCCTGCAAGGGAACACCTGTGAAACCAGGCAGCTGCGTGGAGGGCGGCCCCAAACCTCCCCAACCCACTCGGGCTTGTTCCGGAATTCTGAGTTTTGCTAGGTTCCATCCTCTGTCTGCAGCCCCTGGGATCTCCTAGGAGCCCTCCGCGTGTCTTCCCCGAGTGTCTCCTAGTGCGGTCTGCCGGGGAACAGCGGGGGTTGTGCTGGAAATGCAGGTAGCTTCTAGTGCCTCAACGTGGACAGATGAGGAAATTAGCGGACTTCCCCCCTGCCCGGGAACACCTGTGACACCAGGAAGCTGCGTAGAGTGCGTCCCAAACCTCCCCAACCCACTAGGCCTATTCCGGATTTCTGAGTGTGGCGAGGTTCCGTCCTATGTCTGCAGCGACTGGGATCTCCTAGGAGCAATTCGCGTGCCTTCCCCGAGTGTCTCATATTGCGGGCTGCAGGGAAAAGTCGGGGGTTGGTCTGGAAATGCAGGTAGCATCTAGTGCCTAACCCTGGACAGATCAGATAATTAGCGGACTTCCCCCTGCAAGGGAACACCTGTGACAACAGGCAGCTGTGTGGTGTGCGGCCCCAAACCTCCCCAAACCACTAGGCCGCGTTCAGGATTTCTGAATGTGGCGAGCTTCCGTCCTCTGTCTCCAGCGCCTGGGATCTCCTAGGAGTCCTCCGCGTGTCTTCCCCGAGTGTCTCCTAGTGCAGGCTGCCGGGGAATGGAGGGGGTTCTGCTGGAAATGCAGGTAGCCTCTAGTGCCTCCACGTGGACAGATCAGGTATTTAGCGGACTTCCCCCTGAGAGGGAACACCTGTGACAACAGGCAGCTTCGAGGAGGTTGGCCCCAAACCTCCCCAACACACTCGGCCGCGTTCCGGAATTCTGAGGGTGGCGAGGTTCGGTCCTCTGTCTGCAGCACCTGGGATCTCCTAGGAGCCCTCCGCGTGTCTTCCCCGAGTGTCTCCTAATGCGGGCTGCCAGGGAAAGGCGGAGGTTGTGCTGGAAATGCAGGTAGCTTCTAGTGCCTCCCCCTGGTCAGATCAGGTAATTAGCGGACTTCGCCCTGCTAGGGAACACCTGTGAAAACAAGCAGCTGCGTGGACGGCGGCCCCAAACATCCCCAACCCACTAGGCCGCGTTGCGGGATTCTGAGTGTTGCTAGGTTCCGTCCTCTGTCAGCAGCGCCTGGGATCTCCTAGGAGCCTTCCGCGTTTCTTCCCCCGATTTTCTCCTCGTGCGGGCGGCTGGGGAGAGGCGGTGGTTGGGCTGGAAATGCAGGTAGATTCTAGTGATTCCCACTGGACTGATCAGGTAATTAGCGGACTTCCCTCTGCCAGGGAACAACTGTGACACCAGGCAGCTGCGTGGAGAGTTGCCCAAAACCTCCCCCAACCAGTCGGCCGCGTTTCGGAATTCTGAGTGTGGCGAGGTTTCGTCCTATGTATGCAGCGCCTGGTATCTCCTAGGAACCCTCCGCATGTCCTCCCAGAGTGACACATATGCGGGCTTCCGGAGAAATGCGGGGGTTGGACTGGAAACGCAGGTAGCATCTAGTGCCTCCCCCTGGACAGATGAGGTAATTAGCGGACTTCCCCCTGCCAGGGAACAACTGTGACACCAGGCAGCTGCGAGGATGTTGGCCCCAAACCTCCCCCACCCACTCGGCCGCGTTCCGGAATTCTGAGGTTGGCGAGGTTCCGTCCTCTCTCTGCAGGGACTGGGATCTCCTAGGAGCCCTCCGCGTGTCTTCACCGAGTGTTTCCTAGGGCGTGCTGCCGGGGAAAGAGGGGGTTGTGCTGGAAATGCAGGTAGCATCTAGTGCCTCCCCGTGGACAAATGAGGTAATTAGCGGACTTCCCCCTGCCAAGGAACCCCTTTGACACCAGGCAGCGGTGTGGAGGGCGGCCCCAAAACTCCCCAAACAAATACGCCCGTTCCGGATTTCTGAGTGTGGCGAGGTTCCGTCCTCTGTCTGCAGCGCCTGGGATCTCCTAGGAGCCCTCCGCGTGTCTTCCCCGAGTGTCTCCTAGTGCGGGCTGCCGGGGAATGGCGGGAATTGTGCTGGAAATGCAGGTAGATTCTAGTGCCTCAACGAGGAAAGATGAGGAAATTAGCGGACTTCCCCCTTCCCGGGAAAACCTGTGACACCAGGCAGCTGCGTGGAATCGGCCCAAACCTCCCGAACCCACTAGGCCACGTTCCGGATTTCTGAGTGTGGCGAGGTTCCGTCCTCTGTCTGCAGCGTCTGGGATCTCCTAGGAGCAATTCGCGTGTCTTCCCCGAGTGTCTCATAGTGCGGGCTGCAGGGAAATTTCGGGGGTTGGTCTGGAAATGCAGGTAGCATCTAGTGCCTAACCCTGGACAGATCAGATAATTAGCGGACTTCCCCCTGAGAGGGAACACTTGTGACACCAGGCAGCTTCGAGGAGGTTGGCCCGAAACCTCCCCAACGCACTCGGCCGCGTTCCAGAATTCTGAGGGTGGCGAGGTTCGGTCCTCTGTCTGCAGCACCTGGGATCTCCTAGGAGCCCTCCGCGTGTCTTCCCCGAGTGTCTCCTAATGCGGGCTGCCAGGGAAATGCGGGGTTGTTCTGGAAATGCAGGTAGCTTCTAGTGCCTCCCCCTGGACAGATCAGGTAATTAGCGGACTTCCCCCTGCCAGGGAAAACCTGTGAAACCAGGCAGCTGCGTGGAGGGCGGCCCCAAACCTCCCCAACCCAGTAGGCCGCGTTCCGGGATTCTGAGTGTTGCTAGGTTCCGTCCTATGTCTGCAGCGACTGGGATCTGCTAGGAGCCTTCCACGTGTCTTCCCCGAGTGTCTCCTCGTGCGGGCTGCTGGGGAAAGGCGGGGGATGGGCTGGAAATGCAGGTAGATTCTAGTGCCTCCCACTGGACTGATCAGGTAATTAGCGGACTTCCCCCTGCCAGGGAACAACTGTGACACCAGGCAGCTTCGTGGATTTTGGCCCCAAACCTCCCCCACCCACTCGGGCGCGTTCCGGAATTCTGAGGGTGGCGAGACTACGTCCTCCGTCTGCAGCGCCTGGGATCTCCCAGGAGCCCTCCGCGTGTCTTCACCGAGTGTCTCCTAGGGCATGCTGCCGGGGAAAGAGGGGGTTGTGCTGGAAATGCAGGTAGCATCTAGTGCCTCCCCGTGGACAGAAGAGGTAATTAGCGGACTTCCCCTGCCAGGGAACACCTGTGACACCAGGCATCTGCAAGGAGGTTTGCCCAAACCTCCCCAACACACTCGGCCATGTTCCGGAATTCTGAGGTTGGCGAGTTTCGGTCTTCTGTCTGCAGCACCTCGGATCTCCTAGGAGCCCTCCGCGTGTCTTCCCCGAGTGCCTCCTAATGCGGTCTTCCAGGGAAAGGTGGGGGTTGGGCTGGAAATGCAGGTAGCCTCTAGTGCCTCCCCCAGGACAGATCAGGTAATTAGCGGAATTCCCCCTGCAAGGGAACACCTGTGAAACCAGGCAGCTGCGTGGAGGGCGGCCCCAAACCTCCCCAACCCACTCGGGCTTGTTCCGGAATTCTGAGTTTTGCTAGGTTCCATCCTCTGTCTGCAGCCCCTGGGATCTCCTAGGAGCCCTCCGCGTGTCTTCCCCGAGTGTCTCCTAGTGCGGTCTGCCGGGGAACAGCGGGGGTTGTGCTGGAAATGCAGGTAGCTTCTAGTGCCTCAACGTGGACAGATGAGGAAATTAGCGGACTTCCCCCTGCCCGGGAACACCTGTGACACCAGGAAGCTGCGTAGAGTGCGTCCCAAACCTCCCCAACCCACTAGGCCTATTCCGGATTTCTGAGTGTGGCGAGGTTCCGTCCTATGTCTGCAGCGACTGGGATCTCCTAGGAGCAATTCGCGTGCCTTCCCCGAGTGTCTCATATTGCGGGCTGCAGGGAAAAGTCGGGGGTTGGTCTGGAAATGCAGGTAGCATCTAGTGCCTAACCCTGGACAGATCAGATAATTAGCGGACTTCCCCCTGCAAGGGAACACCTGTGACAACAGGCAGCTGTGTGGTGTGCGGCCCCAAACCTCCCCAAACCACTAGGCCGCGTTCAGGATTTCTGAATGTGGCGAGCTTCCGTCCTCTGTCTCCAGCGCCTGGGATCTCCTAGGAGTCCTCCGCGTGTCTTCCCCGAGTGTCTCCTAGTGCAGGCTGCCGGGGAATGGAGGGGGTTCTGCTGGAAATGCAGGTAGCCTCTAGTGCCTCCACGTGGACAGATCAGGTATTTAGCGGACTTCCCCCTGAGAGGGAACACCTGTGACAACAGGCAGCTTCGAGGAGGTTGGCCCCAAACCTCCCCAACACACTCGGCCGCGTTCCGGAATTCTGAGGGTGGCGAGGTTCGGTCCTCTGTCTGCAGCACCTGGGATCTCCTAGGAGCCCTCCGCGTGTCTTCCCCGAGTGTCTCCTAATGCGGGCTGCCAGGGAAAGGCGGAGGTTGTGCTGGAAATGCAGGTAGCTTCTAGTGCCTCCCCCTGGTCAGATCAGGTAATTAGCGGACTTCGCCCTGCTAGGGAACACCTGTGAAAACAAGCAGCTGCGTGGACGGCGGCCCCAAACATCCCCAACCCACTAGGCCGCGTTGCGGGATTCTGAGTGTTGCTAGGTTCCGTCCTCTGTCAGCAGCGCCTGGGATCTCCTAGGAGCCTTCCGCGTTTCTTCCCCGATTTTCTCCTCGTGCGGGCGGCTGGGGAGAGGCGGTGGTTGGGCTGGAAATGCAGGTAGATTCTAGTGATTCCCACTGGACTGATCAGGTAATTAGCGGACTTCCCTCTGCCAGGGAACAACTGTGACACCAGGCAGCTGCGTGGAGAGTTGCCCAAAACCTCCCCCAACCAGTCGGCCGCGTTTCGGAATTCTGAGTGTGGCGAGGTTTCGTCCTATGTATGCAGCGCCTGGTATCTCCTAGGAACCCTCCGCATGTCCTCCCAGAGTGACACATATGCGGGCTTCCGGAGAAATGCGGGGGTTGGGCTGGAAACGCAGGTAGCATCTAGTGCCTCCCCCTGGACAGATGAGGTAATTAGCGGACTTCCCCCTGCCAGGGAACAACTGTGACACCAGGCAGCTGCGAGGATGTTGGCCCCAAACCTCCCCCACCCACTCGGCCGCGTTCCGGAATTCTGAGGTTGGCGAGGTTCCGTCCTCTCTCTGCAGGGACTGGGATCTCCTAGGAGCCCTCCGCGTGTCTTCACCGAGTGTTTCCTAGGGCGTGCTGCCGGGGAAAGAGGGGGTTGTGCTGGAAATGCAGGTAGCATCTAGTGCCTCCCCGTGGACAAATGAGGTAATTAGCGGACTTCCCCCTGCCAAGGAACCCCTTTGACACCAGGCAGCGGTGTGGAGGGCGGCCCCAAAACTCCCCAAACAAATACGCCCGTTCCGGATTTCTGAGTGTGGCGAGGTTCCGTCCTCTGTCTGCAGCGCCTGGGATCTCCTAGGAGCCCTCCGCGTGTCTTCCCCGAGTGTCTCCTAGTGCGGGCTGCCGGGGAATGGCGGGAATTGTGCTGGAAATGCAGGTAGATTCTAGTGCCTCAACGAGGAAAGATGAGGAAATTAGCGGACTTCCCCCTTCCCGGGAAAACCTGTGACACCAGGCAGCTGCGTGGAATCGGCCCAAACCTCCCGAACCCACTAGGCCACGTTCCGGATTTCTGAGTGTGGCGAGGTTCCGTCCTCTGTCTGCAGCGTCTGGGATCTCCTAGGAGCAATTCGCGTGTCTTCCCCGAGTGTCTCATAGTGCGGGCTGCAGGGAAATTTCGGGGGTTGGTCTGGAAATGCAGGTAGCATCTAGTGCCTAACCCTGGACAGATCAGATAATTAGCGGACTTCCCCCTGAGAGGGAACACTTGTGACACCAGGCAGCTTCGAGGAGGTTGGCCCGAAACCTCCCCAACGCACTCGGCCGCGTTCCAGAATTCTGAGGGTGGCGAGGTTCGGTCCTCTGTCTGCAGCACCTGGGATCTCCTAGGAGCCCTCCGCGTGTCTTCCCCGAGTGTCTCCTAATGCGGGCTGCCAGGGAAATGCGGGGTTGTTCTGGAAATGCAGGTAGCTTCTAGTGCCTCCCCCTGGACAGATCAGGTAATTAGCGGACTTCCCCCTGCCAGGGAAAACCTGTGAAACCAGGCAGCTGCGTGGAGGGCGGCCCCAAACCTCCCCAACCCAGTAGGCCGCGTTCCGGGATTCTGAGTGTTGCTAGGTTCCGTCCTATGTCTGCAGCGACTGGGATCTGCTAGGAGCCTTCCACGTGTCTTCCCCGAGTGTCTCCTCGTGCGGGCTGCTGGGGAAAGGCGGGGGATGGGCTGGAAATGCAGGTAGATTCTAGTGATTCCCACTGGACAGATCAGGTAATTAGCGGACTTCCCTCTGCCAGAGAACACCTGTGACACCAGGCAGCTGCGTGGAGTGTTGCTCCAAACCTCCCCGAACCAGTCGGCCGCGTTTCGGAATTCTGAGTGTGGCGAGGTTTCGTCCTATGTCTGCAGCGACTGGGATCTGCTAGGAACCCTCCGAGTGTCCTCCCAGATTGACACTTATGCGGGCTTCCGGGGAAAGGCGGGGGTTGGGCTGGAAACGCAGGTAGCATCTAGTGCCTCCCCCTGGACAGATGAGGTAATTAGCGGACTTCCCCCGGGCAGTGAACACCAGTGACACCAGGCAGATGCATGGAGGGCGGCCCCAACCTCCCCAAACCACTCGGTCGCGTTCCGGAATTCTGAGTGTGGCGAGGTTCCGTCCTCTGTCTGCAGCGCCTGGGATCTCCTAGGAGCCCTCCGCGTGGCTTCCCCGAGTGTTTCCTAGTGCGGTCTGCCGGAGAAATGATGTGGTTTTGCTGGAAATGCAGGTAGCATCTAGTGCCCCCCCATGGACAGATGAGGGAATTAGCGGACTTCCCCCGGCCAGGGAACACCTGTGACACCAGGCAGCTGCGAGGAGGTTTGCCCCAAACCTCCCCAACACACTTGGCCGTGTTCCGGAATTCTGAGGGTGGCGAGGTTCGGTCCTCTGTCTGCAGCACCTGGGATCTCTTAGGAGCCCTCCGCGTGTCTTCCCCGAGTGTCTCTTAGTGCGGGCTCCCGGGGAAAGGAGGGGGTTGTGCTGGAAATGCAGGTAGCATCTAGTGCCTCCCCCTTTTCAGATGAGGGAATTAGCGGACTTCCCCCTGCCAGGGATCACCTGTGAAACCAGGCAGCTGCGAGGAGAGCGGCCCCAAACCTCCCCATCCCACTAGGCCGCGTTCCGGATTTCTGAGTGTGGCGAGGTTCCGTCCTCCGTCTGCAGCGCTTGAGATCTCCTAGGAGCCCACCGCGTGTCTTCCCCGAGTGCCGCTTATGCGTGCTTCCGGGGATATGCGGGGGTTGGCCTGGAAACGCAGGTAGCATCTAGAGCCACCCCCTAGATAGATGAGGAAATTAGCGGACTTCCCCCAGGCAGTGAACACCTGTGACACCAGGCAGATGCATGGAGGGCGGCCCCAAACCTCCCCAAAACACTAGGCCACGTTCCGGATTTCTGAGTGTGGCGAGGATCCGTCCTCTGTCTGCAGGGCCTGGGATCTCCTAGGAGCTGTCCCCGTGTCTTCACCGAGTGTCTCCTAGGGCGTGCTGCCGGGGAAAGACGGGGTTGTGCTGGAAATGCAGGTAGCATCTAGTGCCTCCCCGTGGACAGATGAGGTAATTAGCGGACATCCCCCTGCCAGGGAAAACCTGTGACACCAGGCAGCTGCGTGGAGTGCGGCCCAAACCTCCCCAACCCACTAGGCCACGTTCCGGATTACTGAGTGTGGCGAGGTTCTTGTCTTTGTCTGTAGCGTCTGGGATCTCCTAGGAGCAATTCGCGTGTCTTCCCCGAGTGTCTCATAGTGCGGGCTGCAGGGAAATGTCGGGGGTTGGTCTGGAAATGCAGGTAGCCTCTAGTACCTTCACGTGGACAGATCAGGTAATTAGCGGACTTCCCCCTGAGAGGGAACATCTGTGACACCAGACAGCTTCGAGGAGGTTTGCCCCAAACCTCGCCAAACCACTCGGGCTTGTTCCGGAATTCTGAGTGTTGCTAGGTTCCGTCCTCTGTCTGCAGCGCCTGGGATCTCCTAGGAGCACTCCGCGTGTCTTCCCCGAGTGTCTCCTAGGGCGTTCTGCCGGGGAAAGAGGGGGTTGTCCTGGAAATGCAGGTAGCATCTAGTGCCTCCCCGTGGACAGATGAGGTAATTAGCGGACTTCCCCCTGCCAAGGAACCCCTTTAATACCAGGCAGCGGCGTGGATGGCGGCCCCAAAACTCCCCAAAATAATAAGCCGCGTTCCGGATTTCTGAGTGTGGCGAGGTTCCGTCCTCTGTCTGCAGCGCCTGGGATCTCCTAGGAGCCCTCCTTGTGTCTTCCCCGAGTGTCTCCTAGTGTGGGATGCCGGGGAATGGCGGGGGTTGTGCTGGAAATGCAGGTAGCTTCTAGTGCCTCAACGTGGACAGATGAGGAAATTAGCGGACTTCCCCCTGCTCGGGAACACCTGTGACACCAGGCAGCTTCGAGGAGGTTGGCCCCAAACCTCCCCAACACACTCGGCCGCGTTCCGGAATTCTGAGGTTGGCGAGGTTCGGTCCTCTGTCTGCAGCACCTGGGATCTCCTAGGAACCCTCCGCGTGTCTTCCACGAGTGTCTCCTAATGCGGGCTGCCAGGGAAAGGCGGAGGATGTGCTGGAAATGCAGGTAGCGTCTAGTGCCTCCCCCTGGACAGATCAGGTAATTAGCGGACTTCCCCCTGCCAGGGATCACCTGTGAAAACAGGCAGCTGCGTGGAGGGCGGCCCCAAACTTCCCCAACCCACTAGGCCGCGTTCCGGGATTCTGAGTGTTGCTAGGTTCCGTCCTCTGTCAGCAGCACCTGGGATCTCCTAGGAGCCTTCCGTGTGTCTTCCCCGAGTGTCTCCTCATGCGGGCGGCTGGGGAAAGGCGGTGGTTGGGCTGGAAATGCAGGTAGATTCTAGTGATACCCACTGGACTGATCAGGTAATTAGCGGATTTCCCTCTGCCAGGGAACAACTGTGAAACAAGGCAGCTGCGTGAGGGTTGCCCCAAACCTCCCCCAACCAGTCGGCCGCGTTTCGGAATTCTGAGTGTGGCGAGGTTTCGTCCTATGTATGCAGCGCCTGGTATCTCCTAGGAACCCTCCGCGTGTCCTCCCAGAGTGACACATATGCGGGCTTCCAGGGAAAGGCGGGGGTTTGGCTGGAAACGCAGGTAGCATCTAGTGCCTCCCCCTGGACAGATGAGGTAATTAGCGGACTTCCCCCGGGCAGTGAACACCTGTGACACTAGGCAGATGCATGGAGGGCGGCCCCAAACCTCCCCAAACCACTCGGTCGCGTTCCGGAATTCTGAGTTTGGCGAGTTTCCGTCCTCTGTCTGCAGCGCCTGGGATCTCCTAGGAGCCCTCCGCGTGTCTTCCCCGAGTGTCTCCTAGTGCGGGTAGCCGGGGAAAGGTGGTGGTTGTTCTGGAAATGCAGGTAGCATCTAGTGCCCCCCCATGGACAGATGAGGGAATTAGCGGACTTCTCCCGGCCAGGGAACACCTGTGAAACCAGGCAGCTTCGTGGAAGGCGGCACCAAACTTCCCCAACCCACTAGGCCGCGTTTCGGATTTCTGAGTGTGGCGAGGTTCCGTCCTCCTTCTGCAGTGACTGGGATCTCCTAGGAGCCATCCGCGTGTCTTCACCGAGTGTCTCCTAATGCGGGCTGCCGGGAAAAGTCGGGCGTTGGGCTGGAAATGCAGGTAGCCTCTAGTGCCTCCACGTGGACAGATCAGGTAATTAGCGGACTTCCCCCTGCCAGGGAACACCTGTGACACCAGGCAGCTGCGAGGAGGTTTGCCCAATCCTCCCCAACACACTCGGCCGTGTTCCGGAATTCTGAGGGTGGCGAGGTTCGGTCCTCTGTCTGCAGCACCTCGGATCTCCTAGGAGCCCTCCGCGTGTCTTCCCCGAATGTCTCCTAATGCGGTCTTCCAGGGAAAGGTGGGGGTTGGGCTGGAAATGCAGGTAGCCTCTAGTGCCTCCCTGTGGACAGATCAGGTAATTAGCGGACTTCCCCCTGCCAAGGAACCCCTTTGACACCAGGCAGCGGCGTGGAGGGCGGCCCCAAATCTCCCCAAACCAATACGCCGCGTTCCGGATTTCTTAGTGTGGCGAGGATCCGTCCTCTGTCTGCAGCGCCTGGGATCGCCTAGGAGTCCTCCGCGTGTCTTCCCCGAGTGTCTCCTAGTGCAGGCTGCCGGGGAATGGAGGGATTTCTCCTGGAAATGCAGGTAGCATCTAGTGCCTCAACGTGGACAGATGAGGAAATTAGCGGAATTCCTCCTGCCAGCGAACACCTGTGACACAAGGCAGCTGCGTGGGGGGCGGCCCCAAACCTCCCCAACCCACTAGGCTGCGTTCCAGATTTCTGAGTGTTGCGAGGTTCGGTCCTCTCTCTGCAGATCCTGGGATCTCCTAGGTACCCTCAGAGTGTCTTCCCGAGTGACTCTTAATGCGGGCTGCTGGAAAAAGGCGGGGGTTGGGCTGGAAATGCAGGTAGCTTCTAGTGCCTCCACGTGGACAGATCAGGTAATTAGCAGACTTCCCCCTGAGAGGGAACACCTGTGACACCAGGCAGCTTCGAGTAAGTTGGCCCCAAACCTCCCCAACACACTCGGCCGTGTTCCGGAATTCTGAGGTTGGCGAGGTTCGATCCTCTGCCTGCAGCGCCTGGGATCTCCTAGGAGCTCTCCGCGTTTCTTCCCAGACTGTCTCTTAGTGCGGGCTGCCGGGGAATGGTGGGGGTTTTGCTGGAAATGCAGGTAGCATCTAGTGCCTCCCCGTGGACAGATGAGGTAATTATTGGACTTCCCCCTGCGAGGAAACACCTGTGAAACAAGGCAGCTGCGTGGAGGGTGGCCCCAAACCTCCCCAACCCACACGGCCGCGTTCGGGAATTTTGAGTGTGGCGAGGTTTCGTCCTATGTCTGCAGCGCCTGGGATCTCCTAGGAACCCTCCGCGTGTCTTCCCAGAGTGACATTTATGCGGGCTTCCGGGTAAAGGCGGGGGTTGGGTTGGAAACGCAGGTAGCATCTAGTGCCTCCCCCTGGACAGATGAGGTAATTAGCGGACTTCCCCCTGCCAGGGAACACCTGTGAAACCAGGCAGCTGCGTGGAAGGCGGCACCAAACCTCCCCAACCCACTAGGCCGCGTTCCGGATTTCTGAGTGTGGCGAGGTTCCGTCCTCCGTTTGCAGTGCCTGGGATCTCCTAGGAGCCCTCCGCGTGTCTTCCCCGAGTGTCTCTTAGTGCGGGCTGCCGGGGAAAGGAGGGGGTTGTGCTGGAAATGCAGGTAGCATCTAGTGCCTCCCGCTGGACAGATGAGGGAATTAGCGGACTTCCCCCTGCCAGGGAACACCTGTGAAATCAGGCAGCTGCGTGGAGGGCGGCCCCAAACCTCCCCATTCCACTAGGACGCGTTCCGGATTTCTGAGTGTGGCGAGGTTCCGTCCTCCGTCTGCAGCGCCTGGGATCTCCTAGGAGCTTTCCGCGTGTCTTCCCAGACTGTCTCCTAGTGCGGGCTGCCGGGGAATGGCGGGGGTTTTGCTGGAATTGCCTGTAGCATCTAGTGCTTCCCCGTGGACAGATGAGGTAATTATTGGACTTCCCCCTGCGAGGAAACACCTGTGAAACAAGGCAGCTGCGTGGAGGTAGGCCCCAAACCTCTCCAACCCACTAGGCCACGTTATGGGATTCTGAGTGTTGCTAGGTTCCGTCCTCTGTCTGCAGCGCCTGTGATCTCCTAGGAGCCCACCGCGTGTCTTCCCCGAGTGACGCTTATGCGGGCTTCCGGGGAATGGCGGAGGTTGAGCTGGAAACGCAGGTAGCATCTAGAGCCACCCCCTAGACAGATGAGGTATTTAGCGGACTTCCCCCTGCCAGGGAACACCTGTGACACCAGGCAGCCTAGTGGAGTGTGGCCCAAACCTTCCCAACCCACTAAGCCACGTTCCGGATTTCTCAGTTTGGTGAGGTTCCGTCCTCTGTCTGCAGCGTCTGGGATCTCCTAGGAGCAATTCGCTTGTCTTCCCCGAGTGTCTCCTAGTGCGGGCTGCCGGGAAAATTCGGGGGTTGGTCTGGAAATGCAGGTAGCATCTAGTGCCTAACCCTGGACAGATCAGATAATTAGCGGACTTCCCCCTGCCAGGGAACATCTGTGACTACAGGCAGCTGCGTGGTGCGCGGCCCCAAACCTCCCCAAACCACTAGGCCGCGTTCCTGATTTCTGAGTGTGGCGAGGTCCCGTCCTCTGTCTGCAGCGCCTGGGATCTCCTACGAGTCCTCCGCGTGTCTTCCCCGAGTGTCTCCTAGTGCAGGCTGCCGGGGAATGGAGGGGGTTCTGCTGGAAATGCAGGTAGCATCTAGTGCCACCACGTGGACAGATCAGGTAATTAGCGGACTTCCCCCTGAGAGGGAACACCTGTGACAGCAGGCAGCTTCGAGTAGGTTGGCCCCAAACCTCCCCAACACACTCGGCCGCGTTCAAGATTTCTGAGTGTTGCGAGGTTCAGTCCTCTGTCTGCAGCACCTGGGTTATCCTAGGAGCCCTTCGCGTGTCTTCCCCGAGTGTCTCCTTGTGCGGGCTGCCGGGAAAAGGCGGGGGTGGGCTGTAAATGCAGGTAGCCTCTAGTGCCTCCACGTGGACAGATCAGGTAATTAGCGGACTTCCCCCTGAGAGGGAACACCTGTGACACCAGGCAGCTTCGAGTAGGTTGGCCCCAAACCTCCCCAACACACTCGGCCACGTTCCAGAATTCTGAGGGTGGCGAGGTTCGGTCCTCTGTCTGCAGCACCTGGGATCTCCTAGGAGCCCTCCGCGTGTCTTCCCCGAGTTTCTCTTAATGCGGGCTGCCAGGGAAAGGCGGGGGTTGTGCTGAAAATGCAGGTAGCTTCTAGTGCCTCCCCCTGGACAGATCAGATAATTAGCGGACTTCCCCCTGCCAGGGAACACCTGTGAAACCAGGCAGCTCCGTGGAGGGCGGCCCCAAACCTCCCCAACCCACTAGGCCGCGTTCCGGGATTCTGAGTGTTGCTAGGTTCCGTCCTCTGTCAGCAGCGCCTGGGATCTCCTAGGAGCCTTCCGCGTGTCTTCCCCGAGTGTCTCCTCGTGCGGGCTGCTGGGGAAAGGCGGGGGTTGGGCTGGAAATGCACGTAGATTCTAGTGCCTCCCACTGTACAGATCAGGTAATTAGCGGACTTCCCTCTGCCAGGGAACACCTGTGACACCAGGCAGCTGCGTGGATGGTTGCCCCAAACCTCACCCAACCAGTCGGCCGCGTTTCGGAATTCTGAGTGAGGCGAGGTTTCTTCCTATGTCTGCAGCGCCTGGGATCTCCTAGGAGCCCTCCGCGTGTCTTCCTCGAGTGTCTCCTCGTGCGGGCTGCTGGGGAAATGCGGGGGTTGTGCTGGAAATGCAGGTAGCATCTAGTGCCTCCCGCTGGACAGATGAGGGAATTAGCGGACTTCCCCCTGCCAGGGAACACCTGTGAAATCAGGCAGCTGCGTGGTGTGCGGCCCCAGACCTCCCCAAACCCCTAGGCCGCATTCCAGATTTCTGAGTGTGGCGAGGTTCCTTCCTCTGTCTGCAGCGCCTGGGATCTCCTAGGAGTCCTCCGCGTGTCTTCCCCGAGTGTCTCCTTGTGCAGGCTACCGGGGAATGGAGGGGGTTCTGCTGGAAATGCAGGTAGCATCTAGTGCCCCCCCATGGACAGATGAGGGAATTAGCGGACTTCCCCCGGCCAGGGAACATCTGTGAAACCAGGCAGCTGCGTGGAAGGCGGCACCAAACCTCCCCAACCCACTATGCCGCGTTCCGGATTTCTGAGTGTGGCGAGGTTCCGTCCTCCGTCTGCAGCGCCTGGGATCTAATAGGAGCTGTACGCTTGTCTTACCCGAGTGTCTCCTAGTGCGGGCTGCCGGGAAAAGTCGGGGGTTGGGCTGGAAATGCAGGTAGCCTCTACTGCCTCCACGTGGACAGATCAGGTAATTAGCGGACTTCCCCCTGCCAGGGAACACCTGTGACACCACGCAGCTACGAGGAGGTTTGCCCCAAACCTCCCCAACACACTCGGCGGTGTTCCGGAATTCTGAGGGTGGCGAGGTTCCGTCCTCTGTCTGCAGCACCTGGGATCTCCTAGGAGCCCTCCGCGTGTCTTCCCCGAGTGTCTCTAATGCGGTCTGCCAGGGAAAGTTGGGGGTTGGGCTGGAAATGCAGGTAGCTTCTAGTGCCTCCCCATGGACAGATCAGGTAATTAGCGGACTTCCCCCTGCCAGGGAACACCTGTGAAACCAGGCAGCTGCGTGGTGGGCGGCCCCAAACCTCCCTAACCCACTAGGACGCGTTCCGGGATTCTGAGTGTTGCTAGGTTCCGTCCTCTGTCAGCAGCGCCTGGGATCTCCTAGGAGCCTTCCGCGTGTCTTCCCGGAGTGTCTCCTCGTGCGGGCTGCTGGGGGAAGGCGGGGGTTGGGCTGGAAATGCGGGTAGATACAAGTGATTCCCACTGGACAGATCAGGTAATTAGCGGACTTCCCTCTGCCAGGGAACACCTGTGACACCAGGCAGCTGCGTGGAGGGTTGCCCCAAACCTCCCCCAACCAGGCGGCTGCGTTTCAGAATTCTGAGTGTGGCGAGGGTTCGTCCTATGTCTGCAGCGCCTGGGATCTCCTAGGAACCCTCCTCGTGTCCTCCCAGAGTGACATTTATGCGGGCTTCCGGGTAAAGGCGGGGGTTGGGCTGGAAACGCAGGTAGCATCTAGTGCCTCCCCCTGGACAGATGAGGTAATTAGCGGACTTCCCCCTGCCAGGGAACACCTGTGAAACCAGGCAGCTGCGTGGAAGGCGGCACCAAACCTCCCCAACCCACTAGGCCGCGTTCCGGATTTCTGAGTGTGGCGAGGTTCCGTCCTCCGTTTGCAGTGCCTGGGATCTCCTAGGAGCCCTCCGCGTGTCTTCCCAGACTGTCTCCTAGTGCGGGCTGCCGGGGAATGGCGGGGGTTTTGCTGGAATTGCAGGTAGCATCTAGTGCTTCCCCGTGGACAGATGAGGTAATTATTGGACTTCCCCCTGCGAGGAAACACCTGTGAAACAAGGCAGCTGCGTGGAGGTAGGCCCCAAACCTCTCCAACCCACTAGGCCACGTTATGGGATTCTGAGTGTTGCTAGGTTCCGTCCTCTGTCTGCAGCGCCTGTGATCTCCTAGGAGCCCACCGCGTGTCTTCCCCGAGTGACGCTTATGCGGGCTTCCGGAGAAAGGCGGAGGTTGAGCTGGAAACGCAGGTAGCATCTAGAGCCACCCCCTAGACAGATGAGGTATTTAGCGGACTTCCCCCTGCCAGGGAACACCTGTGACACCAGGCAGCCTAGTGGAGTGTGGCCCAAACCTTCCCAACCCACTAAGCCACGTTCCGGATTTCTCAGTTTGGTGAGGTTCCGTCCTCTGTCTGCAGCGTCTGGGATCTCCTAGGAGCAATTCGCTTGTCTTCCCCGAGTGTCTCCTAGTGCGGGCTGCCGGGAAAATTCGGGGGTTGGTCTGGAAATGCAGGTAGCATCTAGTGCCTAACCCTGGACAGATCAGATAATTAGCGGACTTCCCCCTGCCAGGGAACATCTGTGACTACAGGCAGCTGCGTGGTGCGCGGCCCCAAACCTCCCCAAACCACTAGGCCGCGTTCCTGATTTCTGAGTGTGGCGAGGTCCCGTCCTCTGTCTGCAGCGCCTGGGATCTCCTACGAGTCCTCCGCGTGTCTTCCCCGAGTGTCTCCTAGTGCAGGCTGCCGGGGAATGGAGGGGGTTCTGCTGGAAATGCAGGTAGCATCTAGTGCCACCACGTGGACAGATCAGGTAATTAGCGGACTTCCCCCTGAGAGGGAACACCTGTGACAGCAGGCAGCTTCGAGTAGGTTGGCCCCAAACCTCCCCAACACACTCGGCCGCGTTCAAGATTTCTGAGTGTTGCGAGGTTCGGTCCTCTGTCTGCAGCACCTGGGTTATCCTAGGAGCCCTTTGCGTGTCTTCCCCGAGTGTCTCCTTGTGCGGGCTGCCGGGAAAAGGCGGGGGTGGGCTGTAAATGCAGGTAGCCTCTAGTGCCTCCACGTGGACAGATCAGGTAATTAGCGGACTTCCCCCTAGAGGGAACACCTGTGACACCAGGCAGCTTCGAGTAGGTTGGCCCCAAACCTCCCCAACACACTCGGCCACGTTCCAGAATTCTGAGGGTGGCGAGGTTCGGTCCTCTGTCTGCAGCACCTGGGATCTCCTAGGAGCCCTCCGCGTGTCTTCCCCGAGTTTCTCTTAATGCGGGCTGCCAGGGAAAGGCGGGGGTTGTGCTGAAAATGCAGGTAGCTTCTAGTGCCTCCCCCTGGACAGATCAGATAATTAGCGGACTTCCCCCTGCCAGGGAACACCTGTGAAACCAGGCAGCTCCGTGGAGGGCGGCCCCAAACCTCCCCAACCCACTAGGCTGCGTTCCGGGATTCTGAGTGTTGCTAGGTTCCGTCCTCTGTCAGCAGCGCCTGGGATCTCCTAGGAGCCTTCCGCGTGTCTTCCCCGAGTGTCTCCTCGTGCGGGCTGCTGGGGAAAGGCGGGGGTTGGGCTGGAAATGCACGTAGATTCTAGTGCCTCCCACTGTACAGATCAGGTAATTAGCGGACTTCCCTCTGCCAGGGAACACCTGTGACACCAGGCAGCTGCGTGGATGGTTGCCCCAAACCTCACCCAACCAGTCGGCCGCGTTTCGGAATTCTGAGTGTGGCGAGGTTTCTTCCTATGTCTGCAGCGCCTGGGATCTCCTAGGAGCCCTCCGCGTGTCTTCCTCGAGTGTCTCCTTGTGCGGGCTGCAGGGGAATGGAGGTGGTTGTGCTGGAAATGCAGGTAGCATCTAGTGCCTCCCGCTGGACAGATGAGGGAATTAGCGGACTTCCCCCTGCCAGGGAACACCTGTGAAATCAGGCAGCTGCGTGGTGTGCGGCCCCAGACCTCCCCAAACCCCTAGGCCGCGTTCCAGATTTCTGAGTGTGGCGAGGTTCCGTCCTCTGTCTGCAGCGCCTGGGATCTCCTAGGAGTCCTCCGCGTGTCTTCCCCGAGTGTCTCCTTGTGCAGGCTGCCGGGGAATGGAGGGGGTTCTGCTGGAAATGCAGGTAGCATCTAGTGCCCCCCCATGGACAGATGAGGGAATTAGCGGACTTCCCCCGGCCAGGGAACATCTGTGAAACCAGGCAGCTGCGTGGAAGGCGGCACCAAACCTCCCCAACCCACTATGCCGCGTTCCGGATTTCTGAGTGTGGCGAGGTTCCGTCCTCCGTCTGCAGCGCCTGGGATCTAATAGGAGCTGTACGCTTGTCTTACCCGAGTGTCTCCTAGTGCGGGCTGCCGGGAAAAGTCGGGGGTTGGGCTGGAAATGCAGGTAGCCTCTACTGCCTCCACGTGGACAGATCAGGTAATTAGCGGACTTCCCCCTGCCAGGGAACACCTGTGACACCACGCAGCTACGAGGAGGTTTGCCCCAAACCTCCCCAACACACTCGGCGGTGTTCCGGAATTCTGAGGGTGGCGAGGTTCCGTCCTCTGTCTGCAGCACCTGGGATCTCCTAGGAGCCCTCCGCGTGTCTTCCCCGAGTGTCTCTAATGCGGTCTGCCAGGGAAAGTTGGGGGTTGGGCTGGAAATGCAGGTAGCTTCTAGTGCCTCCCCATGGACAGATCAGGTAATTAGCGGACTTCCCCCTGCCAGGGAACACCTGTGAAACCAGGCAGCTGCGTGGTGGGCGGCCCCAAACCTCCCTAACCCACTAGGACGCGTTCCGGGATTCTGAGTGTTGCTAGGTTCCGTCCTCTGTCAGCAGCGCCTGGGATCTCCTAGGAGCCTTCCGCGTGTCTTCCCGGAGTGTCTCCTCGTGCGGGCTGCTGGGGGAAGGCGGGGGTTGGGCTGGAAATGCAGGTAGATACAAGTGATTCCCACTGGACAGATCAGGTAATTAGCGGACTTCCCCCTGCCAGGGAACACCTGTGAAAACAGGCAGCTGCGTGGTGTGCGGCCCCAGACCTCCCCAAACCCCTAGGCCGCATTGTGGATTTCTGAGTGTGGCGAGGTTCCGTCCTCTGTCTGCAGCGCCTGGGATCTCCTAGGAGTCCTCCGCGTGTCTTCCCCGAGTGTCTCCTAGTGCAGGCTGCCGGGGAATGGAGGGGGTTCTGCTGGAAATGCAGGTAGCATCTAGTGCCCCCCCATGGACAGATGAGGGAATTAGCGGACTTCCCCCGGCCAGGGAACATCTGTGAAACCAGGCAGCTGCGTGGAAGGCGGCACCAAACCTCCCCAACCCACTAAGCCGCGTTCCGGGTTTCTGAGTGTGGCGAGGTTCCGTCCTCCGTCTGCAGCGCCTGGGATCTCCTAGGAGCCCTCCGCGTGTCTTCCCCGAGTGTCTCCTAATGCGGGCTGCCGGGAAAAGTCGGGGGTTGGGCTGGAAATGCAGGTAGCCTCTAGTGCCTCCACGTGGACAGATCAGGTTATTAGCGGACTTCCCCGTGCCAGGGAACATCTGTGACACCAGGCAGCTACGAGGAGGTTTGCCCCAAACCTCCCCCACCAATTCGGCCGCGTTCCGGAATTCTGAGTGTGGCGAGGTTCTGTTCTCTGTCTGCAGCGCCTGGGAACTCCTAGGAGCCCTCCGCGTGTCTTCCCCGAGTGTCTCCTAGAGGGGATGATGGGAAAAAATCGGGGGATAGGCTAGAAATGCAAGTAGCATCTTGTGCCTCTCCTGGACTGATGAGGTAATTAGCGGACGTCCCCCTACCAGGGAATACCTGTGAAAACAAGGCAGCTGCGTGTTGGGCGGCCCCAAACCTCCCCCACACACTCGGCCGCGGTCCGGAATTCTGAGTGTGGCGAGGTTCCGTCCTCTCTATGCAGCGCCGGGATCTCTAGGGCCTTTCGCGTGTCTTCCCTGAGTGTCTCCTAGTGCGGGATGCGGGAAAGTGAGGGGGTTGGGCTGGAAACGCAGGTAGCATCTAGTGCCTCCCCCTGGACAGATGAGGGTAATTAGCGGAATTACCCTGCCACGGAACACCTGTGACACCAGGCGCTGCGTGGAGGGCGGCCCAAACCTCCAAACCCACTCGGCCGCGTTACGGAATTCTGAGTGTGGCGAGGTTCCGTCCTCTGTCTTCAGCGCCTGGGATCAACTAGGAGCCATTCCCGTGTCTTCCCCGAGTTTCTCCTAGTGCGGGCTGTCGGGGAAAGGCGGGGGTTGGGCTGAAAATGCAGGTAGCATCTAGTGCCTCCCCCTGGACAGATGAGGTAATTAGCGGACTTCCCCCTGCCAGGGAACAACTGTGACACCAGGCAGCGGCGTGGAGGGCGGCCCCAAACCTCCCCCACCCACTCGGCCGCGTTACGGAATTCTGAGTGTTTCGAGGTTCCGTCCTCTCTGCAGCGCCTGGGATCTCCTAGGAGCTCTCCGCGTGTATTCCCCGAGTGACAATTATGCGGACTGCAGGGGAAAGTCGGGTGTTGGGCTGGAAACGCAGGTAGCATCTAGTGCCTCCCCCTGGACATTTGAGGTAATTAGCGGAATAACACCCCTTACAGGGAACACCTGTGCGACCAGGCAGCTGCGTGGAAGGCGGCCCCAAACCTCCCCCACCCACTCGGCCGCGGTCCGGAATTCTGAGTGTGGCGAGGTTCCGTCCTCCGTCTGCAGCACCTGGGATCTCTTAGGAGTCCTCCGCGTGTCTTCCCCGAGTGTCTCCTAGTGCGGGCTGCCCGGAAAAATCGGGGGTTGGGCTGGAAATGCAGGTAGCCTCTAGTGCCTCCACGTGGACAGATCAGGTAATTAGCGGACTTCCCCCTGCCAGGGAACACCTGTGACACCAGGCAGCTGCGAGGAGGTTTGCCCCAAACCTCCCCAACACACTCGGCCGTGTTCCGGAATTCTGAGGGTGGCGAGGTTCGGTCCTCTGTCTGCAGCACCTGGGATCTCCTAGGAGACCTCCGCGTGTCTTCCCCGAGTGTCTCCTAATGCGGTCATCCAGGGAAAGGTGGGGATTGGGCTGGAAATGCAGGTAGCCTCTACTGCCTCCCCCTGGACAGATCAGGTAATTAGCGGACTTCCCCCTGCCAGGGAACACCTGTGAAACCAGGCAGCTGCGTGGAGGGCAGCCCAAAACCTCCCCAACCCACTCGGGCTTGTTCCGGAATTCTGAGTTTTGCTAGGTTCCGTCCTCTGTCTGCAGCGCCTGGGATCTCCGAGGAGCCCTCCGCGTGTCTTCCCCGCGTGTCTCCTAGTGCGGGCTGCTGGGGAAAGGTGGGGGTTGGGCTGGAAATGCAGATAGCATCTAGTGCCTCCCACTGGACTGATCAGGTATTTAGCGGACTTCCCCCTTCCAGGGAACAACTGTGACACCAGGCAGCTGCGTGGAGTGCGGCCCAAACCTCCCCAACCCACTAGGCCACGTTCCGGATTTCTGAGTGTGGCGAGGTTCCATCCTCTGTCTGCAGCGACTGGGATCTCCTAGGAGCAATTCGCGTGTCTTCCCCGAGTGTCCCATAGTGCGGGCTGCAGGGAAATATCGGGGGTTGGTCTGGAAATGCAGGTAGCATCTAGTGCCTAACCCTGGACAGATCAGATAATTAGCGGACTTCCCCCTGCCAGGGAACACCTGTGACAACAGGCAGCTGCGTGGTGTGCGGCCCCAAACCTCCCCAAACCACTAGGCCGCGTTCCGGATTTCTGAGTGTGGCGAGGTTCCGTCCTCTGTCTGCAGCGCCTGGGATCTCCTAGGAGTCCACCGCGTGTCTTCCCCGAGTGCTTCCTAGTGCGGGCTGCCGGGGAATGGAGGGGGTTCTGCTGGAAATGCAGGTAGCCTCTAGTGCCTCCACGTGGACAGATCAGATAATTAGCGGACTTCCCTCGGAGAGGGAACACCTGTGACACCAGGCAGCTTCGAGGAGGTTGGCCCCAAACCTCCCAAACACACTCGGCCTCGTTCCGGAGTTCTGAGGTTGGCGAGGTTCTGTCCTCTGTCTGCAGCACCTTGGATCTCCTACGAGACCTCTGCGTGTCTTCCCCGAGTGTCTCCTAGTGCGGGCTGACGAGAAATAGCGGATGATATGCTATAAATGCAGGTAGCATCTAGTGCCTGTCCCTGGACAGATGAGGTAATTAGCTGACTTCCCCCTGCCAGGGAACACCTGTGACACCAGGCAGCTGCGTGGTGGGCTGCCCCAAACCTCTCCAACACACTCGGCCACTTTCCGGAATTCTGAGTGTGGCGAGGTTCCGTCCTCTGTCTTCAGCGCCTGGGATCACCTAGGAGCCATTCCCGTGTCTTCCCCGAGTTTCTCCTAGTGCGGGCTGTCGGAGAAAGGCGGGGGTTGGGCTGGAAATGCAGGTAGAATCTAGTGCCTCCCCCTGGACAGATGAGGTAATTAGCGGACTTCCCCCTGCCAGGGAACACCTGTGACACCAGGCAGCTACGTGGAAGGCGGCCAAAAACCTCCCAAACCCACTCGGCCGCGTTACGAAATTCTGATTGTGGCGAGGTTCCGTTCTCTCTGCAGCGCCTGGGATCTCCTAGGAGCTCTCCCCGTGTCTTCCCCGAGTGACTATTATGCGGGCTGCAGGGGAAAGTCGGGGGATGGGCTGGAAACGCAGGTAGCATCTAGTGCCTCCCCGTTGGACAAATGAGGTAATTAGCGGAATAACACCCCTTACAGGGAACACCTGTGCGACCAGGCTGCTGCGTGGAGGGCGGCCCCAAACCTCCCCCACCAACTCGGCCGCGTTCCTGTATTCTGAGTGTGGCGAGGTTCCCTTCTCTGTCTGCAGCGCCTGGGATCTCCTAGGAGCCCTCCGCGTGTCTTCCCCGAGTGTATCCTAGTGCGGACTGACGGGAAAAAGCGGGGGATAGGCTAGAAATGCAGGTAGCATCTAGTGCCTCTCCCTGGAGAGATGAGGTAATTAGCGGACTTCCCCCTGCCAGGGAACACCTGTGACACCAGGCAGCTGCGTGGTGGGCGGCCCCAAACCTCTACCACACTCTCGGCCGCGTTCCGGAATTCTGAGTGTGGCGAGGTTTCGTCCTCTCTATGCAGCGCCTGGGACCTCCTAGGAGCATTTCGCGTGTCTTCCCTGAGTGTCTCCTAGTGCGGGCTGCCGGGAAAGGGTGGGAGTTGGGCTGGATACGCAGGTAGCATCTAGTGCCACCCCCTGGAGTGATGAGGTAATTAGCTGACTTCCCCCTGCCAGGGAACACCTGTGACACCAGGCAGCTGTGTGGATGGCGGCCCCAAACATCCCCCACCCACTGGGCCGCGGTCCGGAATTCTGAGTGTGGCAAGGTTCTGTCCTCTGTCTGCAGTGCCTTGAATCTCCTAGGAGCAATCCCCGTTTCTTCCCCGAGTGTGTCCTAGTGCGGGCTCCCGGGGAAAGGCGGGGGTTGGGCTGGAAATGCAGGTAGCATCTAGTGCCTCCCCCTGGACAGATGAGGTAATTAGCGGACTTCCTCCAGCCAGGGAACACCTGTGACACCAGGCAGGTGCGTGGAGGGCGGCCCCAAACCTCCCCCAACAACTCGGCCGCGTTCCGGAATTCTGAGTGTGGCGAGGTTCCGTCCTCGGTCTGCAGCTCCTGGGATCTCCTAGGAGCCCTCCACGTGTCTTCCCTGAGTGTCTCCGATTGCGGGATTTTGGGGAAAGGCGGGGGTTGTGCTGGATACGCAGGTAGCATCTAGTGCCTCCCCCTGGACAGATGAGGTAATTAGATGAATTCCCACTGCCTGCGAACACCTGTGAAATCAGGCAGCTGCGTGGAGGGCGGCTCAAATATTCCCCGAACCACTCGGACACGTTCCGGAATTCTGAGTGTGGCGAGGTTCCGTCCTCTGTCTGCAGCACCTGGGATATCCTAGGAGCCCTCCGCGTGACTTCCCCGAGTGTCTCATAGTGCGGGCTGCCTGGGAAAGGAGGTGGATAGGCTAGAAATGCAGGTAGCATCTAGGACCTCCCCCTGGACAGATGATTTATTTAGCGGAATTCCCCCTGCCAGGGAACACCTCTGTCACCAGGCAGCTGCGTGGAAGTCTGCCCCAAACCTCCCAACACACTAGGCCACGTTCCGTAATTCTGAGTGTGGCGAGGTTCCGTTCTCTGTCTGCAGCGCCTGGGATCTCCTAGGAGCCATCCACGTGTCTCACCCGAGTGACTCTTATGCGGGCTGCAGGGGAAAGGTGGTGGTTGGGCTGGAAATGCAAGTAGCATCTATTGCCTACCACAGGAGAGATGAGGTATTTAGCGGAATTCAAACTGCCAACGAACACCTGTGACACCAGGTAGCTTCGTGGATGGCGGCCCCAAAACTCCTCCACCCACTCAGACAGTTCCAGAATTCTGAGTGTGGCGAAGTTCCGTCCTCTGTCTGCAGCGCCTGGGAACTCCTAGGAGCACTCCGCGTGTCTTCCCCGAGTGTCTCCTAGTGCGGGCTGCCCGGAAAAATCGGGGGTTGGGCTGGAAATGCAGGTAGCCTCTAGTGCCTCCACGTGGACAGATCAGGTAATTAGCGGACTTCCCCCTGGCCAGGGAACACCTGTGACACCAGGCAGCTGCGAGGAGGTTTGCCCCAAACCTCCCCAACACACTCGGCCGTGTTCCGGAATTCTGAGGGTGGCGAGGTTCGGTCCTCTGTCTGCAGCACCTGGGATCTCCTAGGAGCCCTCCGCGTGTCTTCCCCGAGTGTCTCCTAATGCGGTAATCCAGGGAAAGGTGGGGATTGGGCTGGAAATGCAGGTAGCCTCTAGTGCCTCCCCCTGGACAGATCAGGTAATTAGCGGACTTCCCCCTGCCAGGGAACACCTGTGAAACCAGGCAGCTGCGTGGTGGGCAGCCCAAAACCTCCCCAACCCACTCGGGCTTGTTCCGGAATTCTGAGTTTTACTAGGTTCCGTCCTCTGTCTGCAGCGCCTGGGATCTCCGAGGAGCCCTCCGCGTGTCTTCCCCACGTGTCTCCTAGTGCGGGCTGCTGGGGAAAGGTGGGGGTTGGGCTGGAAATGCAGATAGCATCTAGTGCCTCCCACTGGACTGATCAGGTATTTAGCGGACTTCCCCCTTCCAGGGAACAACTGTGACACCAGGCAGCTGCGTGGATGTTGGCCCCAAACCTTCCCCCACCCACTCGGCCGCGTTCCGGAATTCTGAGGGTGGCGAGGCTCCGTCCTCACTCTGCAGCGCCTGGGATCTCCTAGGAGCCCTCCGCGTGTCTTCACCGAGTGTCTCCTATGGCGTGCTGCCGGGGAAAGAGGGGGTTGTGCTGGAAATGCAGGTAGCATCTAGTGCCTCCCTGTGGACAGATGAGGTAATTAGTGGACTTCCCCCTGCCAAGGAACCCCTTTGACAACAGGCAGCGGCGTGGAGGGCGGCCCCAAAACTCCCCAAACCAATACTGCCTCGTTCCGGATTTCTGAGTGTGGCGAGGTTCCGTCCTCTGTCTGCAGCGCCTGGGATCTGCTAGGAGCCCTACGCGTGTCTTCCCCGAGTGTCTCCTAGTGCGGGCTCCCGGGGAATGGCGGGGGTTGTGCTGGAAATGCAGGTAGCTTCTAGTGCCTCAACGTGGACCGATGAGGAAATTAGCGGACTTCCCCCTGCCCGGGATCACCTGTGACACCAGGCAGCTGCGTGGAGTGCGGCCCAAACCTCCCCAACCCACTAGGCCACGTTCCGGATTTCTGAGTGTGGCGAGGTTCCATCCTCAGTCTGCAGCGACTGGGATCTCCTAGGAGCAATTCGCGTGTCTTCCCCGAGTGTCCCATAGTGTGGGCTGCAGGGAAATATCGGGGGTTGGTCTGGAAATGCAGGTAGCATCTAGTGCCTACCACAGGAGAGATGAGGTATTTAGCGGAATTCCAACTGCCAACGAACACCTGTGACACCAGGCAGCTTCGTGGATTGGCGGCCCCAAAACTCCTACACCCACTCAGACAGTTCCAGAATTCTGAGTGTGGCGAAGTTCCGTCCTCTGTCTGCAGCGCCTGGGATCTCCTAGGAGCACTCCGCCTCTCTTCCCCGAATGTATCATAGAGCGGGCTGCCCGGGAAAGGTGGGGGTTGGGCTGGAAATGCAGGTAGCATTTAGTGCCTCCCCCTGGACAGATGAGGTAATTAGCGGAATTACCCCTGCCAGGGAACACCTGTGACACCAGGCAGCTGCGTGGAGGGCGGCCCCAAACCTCCCCCACCCACTCGGCCTCGTTCCGGAATTCTGAGAGTGGCGAGGTTCCGTCCTCTGTCTGCAGCACCTGGGATCTCCTAGGAGCCCTCCGCGTGTCTTCCCTGAGTGTCTCCTAGTGCGGGCTGCCGGGGAAAGTCTTGGGTTGTGCTGGAAATGCAGGTAGCATCTAGTGCCTCCCCCTGGACAGATGAGGTAATTAGCGGACTTCCACCTGCCAGGGAACACCTGTGACTCCAGGCAGCTGCGTGGAGGGCTGCCCCAAAATCTCCCCCACCTACTCGGCCGCGTTCCGGAATTCTGAGTGTGGCGAGGTTCCGTCTTCTCTGCAGCGCCTGGGATCTCCTAGGAGCTCTCCGCGTGTTTTCCCCGAGGGACTATTATGGGGGCTGCAGGGGAAAGTCGGGTGTTTGGCTGGAAACGCAGGTAGCATCTAGTGCCTCCCCCTGGACAAATGAGGTAATTAGCGTAATAACACCCCTTCCAGGGAACACCTGTGCATCCAGGCAGCTGCGTGGAAGGCGGCCCCAAACCTCCCCCACCAATTCGGCCGCGTTCCGGAATTCTGAGTGTGGCGAGGTTCTGTTCTCTGTCTGCAGCGCCTGGGAACTCCTAGGAGCCCTCCGCGTGTCTTCCCCGTGTGTCTCCTAGAGTGGGCTGATGGGAAAAATCGGGGGATAGGCTAGAAATGCAAGTAGCATCTAGTGCCTCTCTCTGGACTGATGAGGTAATTAGCGGACGTCCCCCTACCAGGGAATACCTGTGAAACAAGGCAGCTGCGTGTTGGGCGGCCCCAAACCTCCCCCACACACTCGGCCGCGGTCCGGAATTCTGAGTGTGGCGAGGTTCCGTCCTCTCTATGCAGCGCCTGGGATCTCCTAGGAGCCTTTCGCGTGTCTTCCCTGAGTGTCTCCTAGTGCGGGATGCCGGGAAAGTGAGGGGGTTGGGCTGGAAACGCAGGTAGCATCTAGTGCCTCCCCCTGGACAGATGAGGTAATTAGCGGAATTACCCCTGCCAGGGAACACCTGTGACACCAGGCAGCTGCGTGGAGGGCGGCCCCAAACCTCCACCACCCACTCGTCCGCGTTACGGAATTCTGAGTGTGGCGAGGTTCCGTCTTCTGTCTTCAGCGCCTGGGATCAACTAGGAGCCATTCCCGTGTCTTCCCCGAGTTTCTCCTAGTGCGGGCTGTCGGGGAAAGGCGGGGGTTGGGCTGAAAATGCAGGTAGCATCTAGTGCC
Source organism: Camelus ferus (assembly GCF_009834535.1). Lineage (NCBI taxonomy): Eukaryota > Metazoa > Chordata > Mammalia > Artiodactyla > Camelidae > Camelus > Camelus ferus. The sequence goes on from NC_045721.1 coordinate 28,331,010, forward strand.
TCCCCCTGGACAGATGAGGTAATTAGCGGACTTCCCCCTGCCAGGGAACAACTGTGACACCAGGCAGCGGCGTGGAGGGCGGCCCCAAACCTCCCCCACCCACTCGGCCGCGTTACGGAATTCTGAGTGTGGCGAGGTTCCGTCCTCTCTGCAGCGCCTGGGATCTCCTAGGAGCTCTCCGCGTGTATTCCCCGAGTGACAATTATGCGGACTGCAGGGGAAAGTCGGGTGTTGGGCTGGAAACGCAGGTAGCATCTAGTGCCTCCCCCTGGACATTTGAGGTAATTAGCGGAATAACACCCCTTACAGGGAACACCTGTGCGACCAGGCAGCTGCGTGGAAGGCGGCCACGAACCTCCCCCACCCACTCGGCCGCGATCCGGAATTCTGAGTGTGGCGAGGTTCCGTCCTCCATCTGCAGCGCCTGGGATCTCTTAGGAGTCCTCCGCGTGTCTTCCCCGAGTGTCTCCTAGTGCGGGCTGCCCGGAAAAATCGGGGGTTGGGCTGGAAATGCAGGTAGCCTCTAGTGCCTCCACGTGGACAGATCAGGTAATTAGCGGACTTCCCCCTGCCAGGGAACACCTGTGACACCAGGCAGCTGCGAGGAGGTTTGCCCCAAACCTCCCCAACACACTCGGCCGTGTTCCGGAATTCTGAGGGTGGCGAGGTTCGGTCCTCTGTCTGCAGCACCTGGAATCTCCTAGGAGCCCTCCGCGTGTCTTCCCCGAGTGTCTCCTAATGCGGTCATCCAGGGAAAGGTGGGGATTGGGCTGGAAATGCAGGTAGCCTCTACTGCCTCCCCCTGGACAGATCAGGTAATTAGCGGACTTCCCCCTGCCAGGGAACACCTGTGAAACCAGGCAGCTGCGTGGAGGGCAGCCCAAAACCTCCCGAACCCACTCGGGCTTGTTCCGGAATTCTGAGTTTTGCTAGGTTCCGTCCTCTGTCTGCAGCGCCTGGGATCTCCGAGGAGCCCTCCGCGTGTCTTCCCCACGTGTCTCCTAGTGCGGGCTGCTGGGGAAAGGTGGGGGTTGGGCTGGAAATGCAGATAGCATCTAGTGCCTCCCACTGGACTGATCAGGTATTTAGCGGACTTCCCCCTTCCAGGGAACAACTGTGACACCAGGCAGCTGCGTGGATGTTGGCCCCAAACCTCCCCCACCCACTCGGCCGCGTTCCGGAATTCTGAGGGTGGCGAGGCTCCGTCCTCACTCTGCAGCGCCTGGGATCTCCTAGGAGCCCTCTGCGTGTCTTCACCGAGTGTCTCCTATGGCGTGCTGCTGGGGAAAGAGGGGGTTGTGCTGGAAATGCAGGTAGCATCTAGTGCCTCCCCGTGGACAGATGAGGTAATTAGCGGACTTCCCCCTGCCAAGGAACCCCTTTGACAACAGGCAGCGGCGTGGAGGGCGGCCCCAAAACTCCCCAAACCAATACGCCGCGTTCCGGATTTCTGAGTGTAGCGAGGTTCCGTCCTCTGTCTGCAGCGCCTGGGATCTGCTAGGAGCCCTCCGCGTGTCTTCCCCGAGTGTCTCCTAGTGCGGGCTCCCGGGGAATGGCGGGGGTTGTGCTGGAAATGCAGGTAGCTTCTAGTGCCTCAACATGGACCGATGAGGAAATTAGCGGACTTCCCCCTGCCCGGGATCACCTGTGACACCAGGAAGCTGCGTGGGGTGCGGCCCAAACCTCCCCAACCCACTAGGCCACGTTCCGGATTTCTGAGTGTGGCGAGGTTCCATCCTCAGTCTGCAGCGACTGGGATCTCCTAGGAGCAATTCGCGTGTCTTCCCCGAGTGTCCCATAGTGCGGGCTGCAGGGAAATATCGGGGGTTGGTCTGGAAATGCAGGTAGCATCTAGTGCCTAACCCTGGACAGATCAGATAATTAGCGGACTTCCCCCTGCCAGGGAACACCTGTGACAACAGGCAGCTGCGTGGTGTGCGGCCCCAAACCTCCCCAAACCACTAGGCCGCGTTCCGGATTTCTGAGTGTGGCGAGGTTCCGTCCTCTGTCTGCAGCGCCTGGGATCTCCTAGGAGTCCACCGCGTGTCTTCCCCGAGTGCTTCCTAGTGCGGGCTGCCGGGGAATGGAGGGGGTTCTGCTGGAAATGCAGGTAGCCTCTAGTGCCTCCACGTGGACAGATCAGATAATTAGCGGACTTCCCTCGGAGAGGGAACACCTGTGACACCAGGCAGCTTCGAGGAGGTTGGCCCCAAACCTCCCAAACACACTCGGCCTCGTTCCGGAGTTCTGAGGTTGGCGAGGTTCTGTCCTCTGTCTGCAGCACCTTGGATCTCCTACGAGCCCTCTGCGTGTCTTCCCCGAGTGTCTCCTAGTGCGGGCTGACGGGAAATAGCGGATGATATGCTATAAATGCAGGTAGCATCTAGTGCCTGTCCCTGGACAGATGAGGTAATTAGCTGACTTCCCCCTGCCAGGGAACACCTGTGACACCAGGCAGCTTCGTGGTGGGCGGCCCCAAAGCTCTCCAACACACTCGGCCGCTTTCCGGAATTCTGAGTGTGGCGAGGTTCCGTCCTCTGTCTTCAGCGCCTGGGATCACCTAGGAGCCATTCCCGTGTCTTCCCCGAGTTTCTCCTAGTGCGGGCTGTCGGAGAAAGGCGGGGGTTGGGCTGGAAATGCAGGTAGAATCTAGTGCCTCCCCCTGGACAGATGAGGTAATTAGCGGACTTCCCCCTGCCAGGGAACACCTGTGACACCAGGCAGCTACGTGGAAGGCGGCCAAAAACCTCCCAAACCCACTCGGCCGCGTTACGAAATTCTGATTGTGGCGAGGTTCCGTTCTCTCTGCAGCGCCTGGGATCTCCTAGTAGCTATCCCCGTGTCTTCCCCGAGTGACTATTTTGCGGGCTGCAGGGGAAAGTCCGGGGATGGGCTGGAAACGCAGGTAGCATCTAGTGCCTCCCCGTTGGACAAATGAGGTAATTAGCGGAATAACACAACTTACAGGGAACACCTGTGCGACCAGGCTGCTGCGTGGAGGGCGGCCCCAAACCTCCCCCACCAACTCGGCCGCGTTCCTGTATTCTGAGTGTGGCGAGGTTCCCTTCTCTGTCTGCAGCGCCTGGGATCTCCTAGGAGCCCTCCGCGTGTCTTCCCCGAGTGTCTCCTAGTGCGGACTGACGGGAAAAAGCGGGGGATAGGCTAGAAATGCAGGTAGCATCTAGTGCCTCTCCCTGGAGAGATGAGGTAATTAGCGGACTTCCCCCTGCCAGGGAACACCTGTGACACCAGGCAGCTGCGTGGTGGGCGGCCCCAAACCTCTACCACACTCTCGGCCGCGTTCCGGAATTCTGAGTGTGGAGAGGTTTCGTCCTCTCTATGCAGCGCCTGGGACCTCCTAGGAGCATTTCGCGTGTCTTCCCTGAGTGTCTCCTAGTGCGGGCTGCCGGGAAAGGGTGGGGGTTGGGCTGGATACGCAGGTAGCATCTAGTGCCACCCCCTGGAGAGATGAGGTAAATAGCGGAATTCCCCCTGCCAGGGAACACCTGTGACACCAGGCAGCTGTGTGGATGGCGGCCCCAAACATCCCCCACCCACTGGGCCGCGGTCCGGAATTCTGAGTGTGGCGAGATTCTGTCCTCTGTCTGCAGTGCCTTGAATCTCCTAGGAGCAATCCCCGTTTCTTCCCCGAGTGTGTCCTAGTGCGGGCTCCCGGGGAAAGGCGGGGGTTGGGCTGGAAATGCAGGTAGCATCTAGTGCCTCCCCCTGGACAGATGAGGTAATTAGCGGACTTCCTCCAGCCAGGGAACACCTGTGACACCAGGCAGGTGCGTAGAGGGCGGCCCCAAACCTCCCCCACCCACTCGGACGCGTTCCGGAATTCTGAGTGTGGCGAGGTTCCGTCCTCGGTCTGCAGCGCCTGGGATCTCCTAGGAGCCCTCCACGTGTCTTCCCTGAGTGTCTCCGATTGCGGGATTTTGGGGAAAGGCGGGGGTTGTGCTGGATACGCAGGTAGCATCTAGTGCCTCCCCCTGGACAGATGAGGTAATTAGATGAATTCCCACTGCCTGCGAACACCTGTGAAATCAGGCAGCTGCGTGGAGGGCGGCTCAAATATTCCCCGAACCACTCGGACACGTTCCGGAATTCTGAGTGTGGCGAGGTTCCGTCCTCTGTCTGCAGCACCTGGGATATCCTAGGAGCCCTCCGCGTGACTTCCCCGAGTGTCTCCTAGTGCGGGCTGCCTGGGAAAGGAGGTGGATAGGCTAGAAATGCAGGTAGCATCTAGGACCTCCCCCTGGACAGATGATTTATTTAGCGGAATTCCCCCTGCCAGGGAACACCTCTGTCACCAGGCAGCTGCGTGGAAGTCTGCCCCAAACCTCCCAACACACTAGGCCACGTTCCGTAATTCTGAGTGTGGCGAGGTTCCGTTCTCTGTCTGCAGCGCCTGGGATCTCCTAGGAGCCATCCACGTGTCTCACCCGAGTGACTCTTATGCGGGCTGCAGGGGAAAGGTGGTGGTTGGGCTGGAAATGCAAGTAGCATCTATTGCCTACCACAGGAGAGATGAGGTATTTAGCGGAATTCCAACTGCCAACGAACACCTGTGACACCAGGCAGCTTCGTGGATGGCGGCCCCAAAACTCCTCCACCCACTCAGACAGTTCCAGAATTCTGAGTGTGGCGAAGTTCCGTCCTCTGTCTGCAGCGCTTGGGATCTCCTAGGAGCACTCCGCCTCTCTTCCCCGAATGTATCATAGAGCGGGCTGCCGGGGAAAGGTGGGGGTTGGGCTGGAAATGCAGGTAGCATTTAGTGCCTCCCCCTGGACAGATGAGGTAATTAGCGGAATTACACCTGCCAGGGAACACCTGTGACACCAGGCAGTTTCGTGGAGTGTGGCCACAAACCTCCCCCACCCACTCGGCCGCATTCCGGAATTCTGAGTGTGGCGAGGATCCGTCCTCTGTCTGCAGCGACTGGGATGCCCTAGGAGCCCTCCGCGTGTATTCCCCGGGTGTTACCTAGTGCCGGCTGCCTCGAATGGCGGTGGTTATGCTGGAAAAGCAGGTAGGATCTAGTACATCCCCCTGGAGAAATGAGGTAATTATTTAAATTCCCCCTGCCAAGGAACACCTGTGACAAAAGGCAGCTGCATGGAGTTCGGCCCGAAATCTCCCCCACCCACTCGGCCGCGTTCTGGAATTCTGAGTGTGGCGAAGTTCCGTCCTCTTTCTGCAGCACCTGGGATTACCTAGGACCCATCCGCGTGTCTTCCCTGAGTGTCTCTTAGTGCGTGCTGCCGGGGAAAGGCGGGGGTTGGGCTGGAAATGCAGGAAGCATCTAGTGCCTCCACCAGGACAGATTAGGTAATTAGCGGATCTCCCCCTGCCAGGGAACACCATTGACACCAGGCAGCTGCGTGGAGGGCGGCCAAAAATTGCCCCACCCACTCGGCCGCGTTCCGGAATTCTGAGTGTGGGGAGGTTCCGTCCTCTGTCTGCAGCGCCTGGGATCTCCTAAGAGCCCTCCGCCTGTCTTCCCCGTTTGTATCCTAGAGCGGGCTTCCGGGGAAATACGGGGGTTGGGCTGGAAATGCAGGTAGCATCTAGTGAATCCCTTTGGACAGATGAGGTAATTAGCGGAATTCCCCCTGCCAGGGAACACCTGGGACACCAGGCATCTTCGTGCAGGGCGGCCCCTAACCCACACAAACCACTCGGTCGCGTTCCGGAATTCTGAATTTGGCGAGGTTCCGACCTCTGTCTGCAGCACCTGGGATCTCCTAGGAGCCCTCCGCGTGTCTTCCCTGAGTGTCTCCTAGTGCGGGCTGCCGGGGAAAAGTGGGGTTTGGGCTGGAAATGCTAGTAGCATCTAGTGCCTCCCCCAGGACAGATGAGGTAATTAGCGTACTTCACACTGCCAGGGAACAACTGTGACACCAGGCAGCGGCGTGGAGGGCGGCCCCAAATCTCCCCCACTCAAACGGCCGCGTTCCGGAATTCTGAGTGTGGCGAGGTTCCGTCTTCTCTGCAGCGCCTGGGATCTCCTAGGAGCTCTCCGCGTGTATTCCCCGAGTGACAATTATGCGGGCTGCAGTGGAAAGTCGGGTGTTGGGCTGGAAACGCAGGTAGCATCTAGTGCCTCCCCCTGGACAATTGAGGTAATTAGCGGAATAACACCCCTTACAGGGAACAACTGTTCGACCAGGCAGCTGTTTGGTGGGCGGCCCCAAACCTCCCCCACACACTCGGCCGCGTTCCGGAATTCTGAGTGTGGCGAGGTTCCGTTCTCTCTATGCAGCGCCTGTGATCTCCTAGGAGCCTTTCGCGTGTCTTCCCTGAGTGTCTCCTAGTGCGGGCTGTCGGGAAAGTTCGGGGGTTGGGCTGGATACGCAGGTAACATCTAGTGCCACCCCCTGGACAGATGAGGTAATTAACGGAATTCCCCCTGCCAGGGAACACCTCTGACACCAGGCAGCTTCGTGGAGGGCGGCCCCAAACCTCCCCCACCCACTCGGCCGCGGTCCGGAATTCTGAGTGTGGCGAGGTTCTGTCCTCTGTCTGCAGTGCCTTGAATCTCCTAGGAGCAATCCCCGCTTCTTCCCCGAGTGTCTCCTAGTGCGGGCTTCCGGGGAAAGGCGGGGGTTGGTCTGGAAATGCAGGTAGAATCTAGTGCCTCCCCTTGGACACATCAGGTAGTTAGCGGACTTCCCCCTGCCGGGGAACACCTGTGAAACAAGGCAGCTACGTGGAAGGCGGCCCCAAACTTCCCCCACCCACTCGGCCGCGTTCTGGAATTCTGAGTGTTGCGAGGTTCCGTCCTCGGTTTGCAGCGCCTGTGATCTCCTAGTAGCACTCCGCCTGTCTTCCCCGAGTTTATCCTAGAGCGGGCTGCAGCTAAAGTCGGGGGTTAGGCTGGAAATGCAGGTAGAATCTAGTGCCTCCCCCTGGACAGATGAGGTAATTAGCGGAATTCCCCCTGCAATGGAACACATGTGACACCAGGCTGCTGCGTGGATTGCGGCCCCAAACCTCCCCCATGCACTCGATCCCATTCCGGAATTCTGAGTGTGGCGAGGTTCCGTCCTCTGTCTGCAGCGCCTGGGATCACCTAAGAGCCCTTCCCGTGTCTTCCCCGAGTTTCTCCTATTGCGGGCTGACGGGGAAAGGCGGGGTTGGTCTGGAAATGCTGGTAGCATCTAGTGCCTCCCCCTGGACAGATGAGGTAATTAGCGGACTTCCCCCTGCCAGGGAACACCTGTGACACGAGGCAGCTTTGTGGATGGCGGCCCCAAACCTCCCCAACCCACTAGGCCTCGTTCCGGAATTCTGAGTGTGAGGAGGTTACGTCCTCTGTCTGCAGCGCCTGGGATCTCCTAGGAGCCCTCCGCGTGTCTTCCCCGAGTGTCTCCTAGTGCGGAATTTGAGGAAAGGCGAGGGTTGGGCTGGAAATGCAGGTAACATCTAGTGCCTCCCTCTGGTCAGAAGAGGTAATAAGCGGACTTCCCCTGCCAGGGAACACCTGTGACACCAGGCAGCTGCTTGGGGGGCGGCCCCAAAATTCCCCACCCACTCGGCCGCGTTCCGGAATTCTGAGTGTGGCAAGGTTCCGTCATCAGTCTGCAGCGACTGGGATCTCCTAGGAGTCTTCCGCGTGTCTTCCCCGTTTGTCTCCTAGTGCAGGCTGCCAGGGAAAGGCGTGGATTGGGCTGGAAATGCTGGTAGAATCTAGTGCCTCCCCCTGGACAGATGAGGTAATTAACGGACTTCCCCCTGTCGGGGAAAACATGTGACACAAGGCAGCTGCGTGGATGGCGGCCCCAAACCTCCCACAACCACTCGGCCGCGTCCCGGAATTGTTAGAGTGGCGAGGTTCCGTCCTCTGTCTGCAGCATCTGGGATCTCCTAGGAGCCATCCGCGTGTCTTCCCCGAGTGTCTCCTAGTGCGGTCTGCCGGGAAAACGCGGGGGATAGGCTAGAAATGCAGGTAGCATCTAGTGCCTCCCCCTGGACAGATGAGGTAATTAGCGGACTTCCACCTGCCAGGGAACACCTGTGACACGAGGCAGCTGCGTGGAGGGAGGCCCCAAATATCCCCCACCCACTCGGCCACGTTCCAGAATTCTCATTGTGGCAAGGTTCACTCCTCTTTCTGCAGTGCCTTGAATCTCCTAGGAGCCCTCCCCGTGTCTTCCCCGAGTGTCTCCTAGTGCGGGCTGCCGGGGAAACGCGGGGGTTGGTCTGGAAATGCAGGTAGAATCTAGTGCCTCCCCCTGGACACTTCAGGTAGTTAGCGGACTTCCCCCTTCCAGGGAACACCTGTGACACCAGGCAGCTACGTGGAAGGCGGCCCCAAACCTCCTCCAACCACTCGGCCGCGTTCCGGAATTCTGAGTGTGGGTAGGTTCCGTCCTCTGTCTGCAGCGCCTGGGATCTCCAAGTAGCTCTCCGCGTGTCTTCACCAAATGTCTCGTATTGCGGGATGCAGGGGAAAGGCGGTGGTTGGGCTGGAAATGCAGGTAGAATCTAGTGCTTCCCACTGGACAAATGAGGTAATTAGCGGAATTACACCCCTGCCAGGGAACACCTGTGACACCAGGCAGCTGGGTGGTGGGCGGCCCCAAACCTCCCCCACCCACTCGGCCGCGTTCCGGAATTCTGAGTGTGGCGAGGATCCGTCCTCTGTCTGCAGCACCTGGGATTTCCAAGGAGCCCTCCGCCTGTATTCCCCGAGTGTATCTTAGAGCGGGCTGCAGGGGAAAGTCAGGGGTTGTCCTGGAAATGCAGGTAGCATCTAGTGCCTCCCCCTGGACAGATGAGGTATTTAGCGGAATTCCCCCTGCCAGGGAACTCCTGTGACACCAGGCAGCTGCGTGGAGGGCGGCCCCAAATCTACCCCACCCACTCGGCCGCGTTCCGGAATTCTGAGAGTGGGGAGGATTCGTCCTATGTCTGCAGGGCCTGGGAACTCCTAGGAGCCCTCCCCGTGTCTTCCCCGAGTGTCTCCTAGTGCGGGCTGCCGGGGAAAGGCGGGGGTTGTTCTGGAAATGCAGGTAGAATCTAGTGCCTCCCCCTGGACACATCAGGTAGTTAGCGGACTTCCACCTGCCAGGGAACACTTGTGAAAACCGGCAGCTACGTGGAAGTGGGCTGCAACCCTCCCCCACCCACTCGGCCGCGTTCCGGAATTCTGAGTGTGGCGAGGTTCCGTCCTCTGTCTGCAGCGCCTGGGATCCCCAAGGGGCTCTCCGCGTTTCTTCCCCGAATGTCTCTTATTGCGGGCTGCAAGGGAAAGGCGGTGGTTGGGCTGGAAATGCAGTTAGCATCTAGTGCCTCCCCCTGGACAAATGAGGAAATTAGCGAATTACACCCCTGCCAGGGAACACCTGTGACACCAGGCAGGTGCGTGGTTGGCTGCCCTAAAACTCCCCAACACACTAGGCCACGTTCCGGAATTCTGAGTGTGGCGAGGTTCCGTTCTCTGTCTGCAGCGCCTGGGATCTCCTAGGAGCCATCCGAGTGTCTTCCCCGAGTGACTCTTATGCGGGCTGCAGGGGAAAGGCGGTGGTTGGGCTCGAAATGCAGGTAGCACCTAGTGCCTACCCCAGGACAGATGAGGTTATTAGCGGAATTCCTCCTGCCAACTTACACCTGTGACACCAGGCAGCTGCGTGGTTGGCGGCCCCAAAACTCCTCCACCTACTCAGAAAGTTCCAGAATTCTGAGTGTGGCGAGGTTCCGTTCTCTGTCTGCAGGTCCTGGGATCTCCTAGGATCCCTCACCAGGTCTTCCCTGAGTGTCTCCTATGCGGGCTGCCGGGGAAAGGCGGGGGTAGGGCTGGAAACGCAGGTAGCATCTAGTGCCTCCCCCTGGACAGATGAGGTAATTAGCGGACTTCCCACTGCCAGGGAACACTTGTGACACCAGGCAGCTGCGTGTAGGGCGGCCCCAAACCTCCCCACCCACTCGGCCGCGTTCCGGAATTCTGAGAGTGGCGAAGTTCCATCTTCTGTCTGCAGCACCTGGGATGTCCTAGGAGCCCTCCGCGTGTCTTCCCCGATTGTAACCTAGTGCCTTCTGCCTGGAAAGGTGTGGGTTATGCTGGAAATGCAGGTAGCATCTAGTTCCTCCCCCAGGACAGAAAAGGTAATTGGCGGACTTCCCCGTGCCAGGGAACACCTGTGACACAAGGCAGCTGCGTGGAGGGCGGCCTCAAACCTCCCCCAACCACTCGGGCGGGTTCCGGAATTCTGAGTGTGGCGAGGTCCCGTCCTCTGTCTGCAGCGCCTGGGATCTCCTAGAAGCCCTCCGCGAGTCTTCCCCGCGTGTCTCTTGTGCTTGCTGCTGGGGAAAGGCGGGGGTTGGGCTGGAATTTCAGGTAGAATCTAGTGCCTCCCCCTGGACAGATGATGTAATTTGCGGATTTCCCTAGCCAGGGAACACCTGTGACACCAGGCACCTGCGTGGAGAGCGGCCCTAAAACTCCCCCAACAACTCGGCCTGCGTTCCGGAATTCTGAGTGTGGGGAGGTTTCGTCCTCTGTCTGCAGCGCCTGGGATCACCTAAGAGCCGTCCGCGTGACTTCCCCGAGTGTCTCATAGTGCGGGCGCCCGGGGAAACCCGGGGGTTGGGCTGGAAATGCTGGTAGCATCTACTGCCTCCCCCAGGACAGATGAGGTAATTAGCAGTATTCCCACTGCCAGGGAACACCTGTGACACCAGGCAGCTACGTGGAGGGGGGCCCGAACACTCCCCCACCCACTCGGCCACGTTCCGGAATTTTGAATGTGGCGAGGATCCGTCCTCTGTCTGCAGCGCCTGGGATCTCCTAGGAGCCCTCCGCGTGTCTTCCCCGAGTGTCTCCTTGTGCGGAATTTGAGGAAAGGCGAGGGTTGGGCTGGAAATGCAGGTAACATCTAGTGCCTCCCTCTGGACAGAAGAGGTAATAAGCGGACTTCCCCTGCCAGGGAACACCTGTGACACCAGGCAGCTGCTTGGGGGGCGGCCCCAAAATTCCCCACCCACTCGGCCGCGTTCCGGAATTCTCAGTGTGGCAAGGTTCCGTCCTCAGTCTTCAGCGACTGGGATCTCCTAGGAGTCTTCCGCGTGTCTTCCCCGATTATCTCCTAGTGCAAGCTGCCAGGGAAAGGCGTGGATTGGGCTGGAAATGCTGGTAGAATCTAGTGCCTCCCCCTGGACAGATGAGGTAATTAACGGACTTCCCCATGCCAGGGAACACCTGTGACACCAGGCAGCTGCTTGGAGGGCGGCCCCAAACCTCCCCCAAACACTCGGCTGCGTTCCGGAATTCTGAGTGTTGCGAGGCTCCGTCCTCGGTCTGCAGCAACTGGGATCTCCTAGGAGCCATCCGCGTGTCTTCCCCGAGTGTCTCCTAGTGCGGTCTGCCGGGAAAATGCGGGGGATAGGCTAGAAATGCAGGTAGCATCTAGTGCCTCTCCCTGGACAGATGAGGTAATTAGCGGACTTCCACCTGCCAGGGAACACCTGTGACACGAGGCAGCTGCGTGGAGGGAGGCCCCAAATATCCCCCACCCACTCGGCCGCGTTCCGGAATTCTCATTGTGGCGAGGTTCACTCCTCTTTCTGCAGTGCCTTGAATCTCCTAGGAGCCCTCCCCGTGTCTTCCCCGAGTGTCTCCTAGTGCGGGCTGCCGGGGAAAGTCGGGGGTTGGTATGGAAATGCAGGTAGAATCTAGTGCCTCCCCCTGGACACTTCAGGTATTTAGCGGACTTCTCCCTGCCAGGGAACACCTGTGACAACAGGCAGCTACGTGGTAGGCGGCCCCAAACCTCCCCCAACCACTCGGCCGCGTTCCGGAATTCTGAGTGTGGGTAGGTTCCGTCCTCTGTCTGCAGCGCCTGGGATCTCCAAGTAGCTCTCCGCGTGTCTTCACCAAATGTCTCGTATTGCGGGATGCAGGGGAAAGGCGGTGGTTGGGCTGGAAATGCAGGTAGAATCTAGTGCTTCCCACTGGACAAATGAGGTAATTAGCGGAATTACACCCCTGCCAGGGAACACCTGTGACACCAGGCAGCTGCGTGGAGGGCGGCCCCAAACCTCCCCCACACACTCGGCCGCGTTCCGGAATTCTGAGTGTGGCGAGGTTCCGTCCTCTGTCTGCAGCAACTGGGATCTCCAAGGAGCCCTCCGACTGTCTTCCCCGAGTGTATCTTAGAGCGGGCTGCAGGGGAAAGTCAGGGGTTGTCCTGGAAATGCAGGTAGCATCTAGTGCCTCCCCCTGGACAGATGAGGTATTTAGCGGAATTCCCCCTGCCAGGGAACACCTGTGACACCAGGCAGCTGCGTGGAGGGCGGCCCCAAATCTACCCCACCCACTCGGCCGCGTTCCGGAATTCTGAGAGTGGGGAGGATCCGTCCTATGTCTGCAGGGCCTGGGAACTCCTAGGAGCCCTCCCCGTGCCTTCCCCGAGTGTCTCCTAGTGCGGGCTGCCGGGGAAAGGCGGGGGTTGGTCTGGAAATGCAGGTAGAATCTAGTGCCTCCCCCTGGACACATCAGGTAGTTAGCGGAATTCCACCTGCCAGGGAACACCTGTGAAAACAGGCAGCTACGTGGAAGTGGGCCACAACCCTCCCCCACCCACTCGGGCGCGTTCCGGAATTCTGAGTGTGGCGAGGTTCCGTCCTCTGTCTGCAGCGCCTGGGATCCCCAAGGGGCTCTCCGCGTGTCTTCCCCGAATGTCTCTTATTGCGGGCTGCAGGGGAAAGGTGGTGGTTGGGCTGGAAATGCAGTTAGCATCTAGTGCCTCCCCCTGGACAAATGAGGAAATTAGCGAATTACACCCCTGCCAGGGAACACCTGTGACACCAGGCAGCTGCGTGGGAGGCTGCCCCAAAACTCCCCAACACACTAGGCCACGTTCCGGAATTCTGAGTGTGGCGAGGTTCCGTTCTCTGTCTGCAGCGCCTGGGATCTCCTAGGAGCCATCCGAGTGTCTTCCCCGAGTGACTCTTATGCGGGCTGCAGGGGAAAGGCGGTGGTTGGGCTCGAAATGCAGGTAGCACCTAGTGCCTACCCCAGGACAGATGAGGTTATTAGCGGAATTCCCCCTTCCAGGGATCACCTGTGACACCAGGCAGCTAGTGGAGGGCGGCCCCAAACCTCCCCCACCCACTCGGCCGGGTTCCGGAATTCTGAGTGTGGGGAGGTTCCGTACTCTGTCTGCAGCGCCTTGGATCTCTAGGAGCCCTCCGCGTGACTTCCCCGAGTGTTTCCTAGTGCGGGCTTCCGGGGAAAAGAGGGGGGTTAGGCTGGAAATGCTGGTAGCATCTAGTGCCTCCCTCTGGACAGATGAGGTATTTAGCGGACTTCCCCCTGCCAGGGAACACCTGTGAAAACAGGCAGCTGCTTGGAGGGCGGCCCCAAAACTCCCCCACAAACTCGGCCGGGTTCCTGATTTCTGAGTGTGGGGAGTTTCCGTCCTCTGTCTGCAACTCCTTGGATATCCTAGGAGCCCTCCGCGTGTCTTCCCCGAGCGACTCCTAGTGCGTGCTTTCGGGGAAAGAGGGGGTTAGGCTGGAAATGCTGGTAGCATCTAGTGCCTCCCTCTGGACAGATGAGGTATTTAGCGGACTTCCCCTGCCAGGGAACACCTGTGAGACCAGGCAGCTGCGTGGAGAGCGGCCCCAAAACTCCCCCAACAACTCGGGCGTGTTCCGGAATTCTGAGTGTGGCGAAGTTCCGTCCTCTGTCTGCAGCGCCTGGGATCTCCTAGGAGCACTCCGCCTGTCTTCTCCGAGTGTATCTTATAGCGGTCTGCTGGGGAAAGTCGGGGGTTTTGCTGGAAATGCTAGTAGCATCTATTGCGTCCCCCTGGACTGATGAGGTATTTAGCGGACTTCCCCCTGCCAGGGAACACATGTGACACAAGGCAGCTGCGTGGAGGGCGGCCACAAACCTACCCCATGCACTCGACCCCGTTCCGAAATTCTGAGTGTGGAGAGGTACCGTCCTCTGTCTGCAGCGCCTGTGATCTCCTAGGAGCCCTCCGCGTGTCTTCCCCGAGTGTTTCCTAATGCGGGCTTCCGGGGAAAAGAGGGGGGTTGGGCTGGAAATGCAGGTAGCATCTAGTGACTTCCCCTGGACAAATGAGGTAATTAGCGGAATTACACCCCTGCCAGGGAACACCTGTGAGACCAGGCAGCTGCGTGGATGGCGGCCCCAAACCTCACACAACCACTCGGGCGCGTTCAGGAATTCTAAGTGTGGCGAAGTTCCGTACTCTGTCTGCAGCACGTGGGATTTCCTAGGAGCCATCTGCGTTTCTTCCCCGAGTGTCTCCTAGTGCGGGCTGCCGGGGAAAGGCGGGGGTTGGGCTGGAAATGCAGGTAGCATCTAGTGCCTCCCCCTGGACAGATGAGGTAATTAGCGGACTTCCCCCTGCCCGGGAACACCTGTGACACCAGGCAGCTGCGTGGTGGGCGGCCCCAAACCTCCAATTCCCACTCGGCCTCGTTCCGGCATTCTGAGTGTGGGGAGGTTTCGTCCTCTGTCTGCAGCGACTGGGATCTCCTAGGAGCCCTCCCCGAGTCTTCCCAGAGTTTCTCCTAGTCCGGGTTGCCGGGTAAAGGCTGGGGTAGGGCTGGAAATGCAGGTAGCATCTAGTGCCTCCCTCTGGACAGATGAGGTATTTAGCGGACTTCCCCCTGCCAGGTAACACCTGTGACACCAGGCAGCTTCGTGGAGGGCGGCCCCAAAGTTCCGACACCCATTTGGCCGCTTTCCGGAATTCTGATTGTGGCGAGGTTCCGTCCTCTGTCTGCAGCAACTGGGATCTCCTAGGAGCCATCCGCGTGTCTTCCCCGAGTGTCTCCTAGTGCGGGCTGCCGGGGAAATGCGGGGGTTGGGCTGGATATACAGGTAGCATCTAGTGCATCCCCCTGGACAGATGAGGAAATTAACGGAATTCCCCCTGCCAGGGAACACCTGTGACAACAGGCAGCTGCGTGGTGTGCTGCCCCAAACCTCCCCCACACACTAGGCTGCGTTCCGGAATTCTGAGTGTGGCGAGGTTCCGTAGTCGGTCTGCAGCGCCTGGGATCTCCTAGGAGCCCTCCGCGTGTCTTCCCCAAGTGACTCTTTTGCAGGCTGCATGGGAAAAGCGGGGGTTGGGCTGGAAATGCAGGTAGCATCTGGTACCTCCCCCTGGACAGATGAGGTAATTAGCGGAATTCCCCCTGCCATGGAATACCTGTGACTCCAGGCAGCTACGTGGAGGGCGGCCCCAAACCTCCCCCACCCACTCGGCCGCGTTCTGGAATTCTGAGTGTGGCGAGGTTCCGTCCTCTGTCTGCAGTTCCTGGGATCTCCGAAGATCCCTCCGCTTGTCTTCCTCGAGTGACTATTATGCGGCCTGCTGGGGAAAGTCGGTGGTTGGGCAGGAAACGCAGGTAGCATCTAATGCCTCCCCCTGGACAAATGAGGTAATTAGCGGAATTAGACCCCTGCCAGGGAACACCTGTGAGACTAGGCAGCTTCGTGGATGGCGGCCCCAAACCTCCCACAACATCTCGGGCGCGTTCCGGAATTCTGAGTGTGGCGAGGTTCCGTCCTCTGTCTGCAGCGCCTGGGATCTCCTAGGAGCCCTCCGCCTGTCTTCTCCGTGTTTATCCTAGAGCGGGCTGCGGGGGAAATTCGGGGGTTTTGCTGGAAATGCAAGTAGCATCTAGTGCCTCCCCCTGGACAGATGAGGTAATTTGCGGACTTCCCCCTGCCAGGGAACATATGTGACACCAGGCAGCTGCGTGGAAGGCGGCCCCAAACCTCCCCCACCCACTCGGCCGTGTTCCAAATTCTGATTGTGGCTAGCTTCCGTCCTCTGTCTGCAGCGTTTGGGATCTCCTAGGAACCCTCCGCGTTTCTTCCCCGAGTGTCTCCTAGTGCGGGCTGCCGGGTAAAGGCGGGGGTTGGGCTGGAAATGCAGGTAGCATCTAGTGCCTCCCCCTGGACAGATGAGGTAATTAGCGGACTTCCCCCTGCCCGGGAACACCTGTGACACCAGGCAGCCGCGTGGTGGGCGGCCCCAAACCTCCAACTCCCACTCGGGCTCGTTCCGGAATTCTGAGTGTGGGGAGGTTCCGTCCTCTGTCTGCAGCGACTGGGATCTCCTAGGAGCCCTCCCCGAGTCTTCCCAGAGTTTCTCCTAGTCCGGGTTGCCGGGGAAATGCGGGGGTAGGCCTGGAAATGCAGGTAGCATCCAGTGCCTCCCTGTGGACAGATGAGTTATTTAGCGGAATTCCCCCTGCCATGTAACACCTGTGACACCAGGCAGCTTCGTGGAGGGCGGCCCCAAATTCCCACACCCATTTGGACGCGTTCCAGAATTCTGATTGTGTCGAGGATCCGTCCTCTGTCTGCAGAACCTGGAATCTCCGAGGAGCCATCCGCGTTTAATCCCCGAGTGTCTCCTAGTGCTGGTTGCCGGGGAAAGGCGGGGGTAAGGCTGGAAATGCAGGTAGCATCTAGTGCCTCTCCCTGGACAGATGAGGTACTTAGCGGACTTCCCCCTGCCTGGGAACACCTGTTACACCAGGCAGCTGCGTGGTGTGCGGCCTCAAACCTTCCCCAAACACTCGGCCGGGTTCCGGAATTCTGAGTGTGGGGAGGTTCCGTCCTCTGTCTGCAGCGCCTGGGATCTCCTAGGAGCCCTCCGCGTGTCTTCCCCGAGTGACTCTTATGCGTACTGCAGGGGAAAGGCGGGGGTTGGGCTGGAAATACAGGTAGCATCTAGTGCCTCCCTCTGGACAGATGAGGTAATTAGCGGACTTCCCCCTGCCAGGGAACACCTGTGAAACCAGGCAGCTGTGTGGATGGCGGCCCCAAACCTCCCCCACCCACTCGGCCGCGTTCCGGAATTCTGAGTGTGGCGAGGATCCGTCCTCCTTCTGCAGCAGCTGGGAACTCATAGGAGCCATCCTCGTGTCTTCCCCGAGTTTCTCCTAGTGCGGGCTGCAGGGTAAAAGCGGGGTTGGGCTGGAAACGCAGGCAAAATCTAGTGCATCCCCCTTCACAGATGAGGAAATTAGCGGAATTACAACCCTGACAGGGAACACCTGTGACACCAGGCAGCTGCGTGGAGGGTGGCCCCAAAACTCCCTCCCCACTCGGCCGGGTTCCGGAATTCTGAGTGTGGGGAGGTTCCGTACTCAGTCTGCAGCGCCTGGGATCGCCTAGGAGCACTCCGCGTGTCTTCGCCGAGTGTCTCCTAGTGCGGGCTGCCGGGGAAATGCGGGGGTTGTTCTAGAAATGCAGGTAGCATCTAGTGCCTACCCCTGGACAGATGAGGTAATTCGCGGACTTCCCCCTGCTAGGGAACACCTGTGACATCAAGCAGCTGTGTGGTTGGCGGCCCCAAATCTCCCCCACCCACTCGGACGCGTTCCGGAATTCTGAGTGTGGCGAGGTTCCGTCCTCAGTCTGCAGCCCCTGGGATCTCCTAGGAGCCCTCCGCGTGTCTTCCCCGGTTGTCTCCTAGTGTGGGCAGCCGGGGAAATGTGGGGGTTGGGCTGGAAATGCAGGTAGCATCTAGTGCCTCCCCCTGGACAGATGAGGTAATTAGCGGAATTCCCCCTGCCAGGGAACACATTTGAAACCAGGCAGCTGCGTGTAGGGCGGCCACAACTTTCCCCCCACGCACTCAGACACCCGTTCCGGAAATTCTGAGTGTCGCCAAGTTACCGTCCTCTGTCTGCAGCGCCCTGGGATCTCCTAGGAGCCCTCCCCGAGACTTTCCAGAGTTCTCCTAGTGCGGGTTTCCGGGATAGTCGGGGGTAGGCCTGGAAATGCAGTAAGCATCTAGTGCCT